>NC_045153.1:11545799-11575799 GCF_900700415.2 Clupea harengus
ACCCACTCACTCACTCACTCACTCACTCACTCACACACACACACACATACACACACACTTACTCACTGTCCTGAAAGTAGCAATGGCAGCGGCAATGGACAAAACCCCACTCTGTCTGTCCTATGGTGTACTGTGCACCTCACGCACCCCTCTGAGATCTAGCCTCACACTGTACTGTGCACCTCACGCACCCCTCTGAGATCTAGCCTCACACTGTACTGTGCACCTCACGCACCCCTCTGAGATCTAGCCTCACACTGTACTGGGCACCAAACGCACTGTACTGGGCACCAAACACACTGTACTGAGGTCTAGCCTGACACTGTACTGTGCACTCAGAAGCCGTCTTAAGGGTTTGCTGTTAGCTAAACAGTGGAGACTTTTAAACTGCTTGGGACACCTGAGTTGTGCTTACACAGGATTAGGTGTGCGTAATCCGGATGCAAGTGTGTAGCATTTAGCATTAGCTTCTCTAAGCTTTGGCACTGGTACCGTGTGAACAGAACCAAACAGAAGCTTAGGCAGATGACAGTATAACATGTGACTGTTGATTACTGTATCTGTGTATCTGACAGCCATGTGTTCCCCATCTTTCTCCTCAGGCCCGGGTGTGGACGCTGTGTATTGGGACCACACTGGTGTTCGGACCCATCCTGGGGAAGACGTGGCGTCTGTATCGAGTGTTCACACAGCGCATCCCTGACAAGAGAGTGGTGAGTTAGAGCTTCAAGGGTGTCTCACGTCTCAGCTTTGCCTTGGTTTGGACAGGAAATTATTGACTTGGGTGTCCCAGTTACATTTTGAGGGTTGGCACACGTGTACACACAGTCACACACACACACACACACACACACACTCACACACACACACACACACACACACACACACACACACACACACACACACACACACACACACACACACACACACACACACACACAGTATAAACTGTAGAAATAAATGTTCATTTAAAAGGAACACTAGCTAACGTGTGTGATTATATTTCAGATCATCAGAGACATCCAGCTAATGGGCCTGGTGGCTTTGCTGCTTCTGGTGGACATTCTGGTTCTGGGCACCTGGGGTCTGGCCGACCCAATCAAATGTACACACTCGGTTGGAGCAGTAGTCAAGGTACTGAGCAGAAAGTCCAGTCTCCACAATGAACGCCCTTACACCCAAATACAGAAAGTTGGATGGATTTTGTTTGAGCTAAAGAATCATATTGTTGTTGTTTGCTATTGAAGGATCTGTATCACTTTTGGCATAGTGTGTGTGATGTCTTGTCCCTGTCAGAGGGTCAATTATGTCGTGGGGGGGGCGGGGGGAGTATGCACAGATCTGTGTGAGGTTTGGGAGAGTGTGTGTAATGTCTCCTCTCTGTGCTGGTCTAGGATCAGGTTTGGGAGAGTGTGTGTAATGTCTCCTCTCTGTGCTGGTCTAGGATCAGGTTTGGGAGAGTGTGTGTAATGTCTCCTCTCTGTGCTGGTCTAGGATCAGGTTTGGGAGAGTGTGTGTAATGTCTAGTCTCTGATGGTTTAGGACCTGTGTGAGGTGTGGAATAGTGTGTGTAATGTCTCGTCTCTGTGGTGATGTAGGTGGTGGAGGTGGACGTGTCCTACTCTCTGTCCCAGCTGGACTCCTGCTCCTCCCAGTACTCCGACCTCTGGACTATTCTCCTCTCCGTCCTCAAGGTACCCATTTTCTCAGCTTCTCAGGACCGCGACAGAGTGTGACATCCAAAATGTCCTATTACAGATATTATATTAATCACAGTACAAAAAAGCTTTTTCACTTCCTGACTGCTTGCATTTATGTACAAACGAGCACATTTAAGACGTTTAGGATTAACGTTTTGGAGAGTAATACATTATGTGTATGATAGCCACATGCTAAGATGCTAAAAAGGCCATTTTGTTAACTGACTGAAACTGCATACGTTCAAATACATTCAATACATCTTCAGATACACTTTTGTGAGAGTAATATATTATTATAGCCACATGCTAAGATGCTAAAATGCTTTTTCACTGACTGACTGATTTCATGTATGCACAAAAACGTGTGGCTGCTTCATACAACAAAACAATAGTCATGAGCAGTAAGAGTACAACATATACAGACTGAGTGAATAATCCCTCTCTTTAACAGCCCTCCTTCTTCTACACTGCCCTCCTCTCTTCAGGGTGTTCTCCTCCTCTACGGGACCTACCTAGCGGGCCTGACCAGCAACGTCAGCCTGCCTCCGGTCAACCAGTCCCCGACCATCATGGCCGCCGTTTGTCTGGTGACTATGTCATCCGCGGTGGCCATCCCAGTCTCGCGGTACCTGCACGCCTGGCCCAACCTGGTCTACAGCGTGGTGGCGGGGGCCATCTTCACCTGCACACTGGCCATCAACTGCCTGCTGTTCATCCCTCAGGTGAGCAGCTCACTTTACACACTACACTCTCACTCTCACTCTCTCACACACTCCACACTCTCACTCTCTCACACACTCTACTCTCTCACACACTCTCACTCTCTCACACACTCTCACTCTCTCACACACTCACACACTCACTCTCACACTCACACACTCACTCTCTCACACTCTCACTCACACTCTACACTCTCACACACTCTACACACTCTCACTCTCTCACACACTCTACACTCACACACACTCACACACTCTACACACTCTCACTCTCTCACACACTCACTCTCTCACTCTCTCACACACTCTCACTCTCTCACAAACTCTACACTCTCTCACACACTCTACACTCTCACTCTCTCACACACTCACACACTCTACACTCTCACACTCTACACTCTCACTCTCACACACGCTCTCACACACACTCACTCTCTCACTCTCACACACACTCTCACACTCTACACTCTCACACTCACACACTCTCACACACTCTACACTCTCACACTCTCACACACTCTACACACTCTCACACACTCACACACTCTCACACTCTCACACACTCTCACTCTCACACACTCTCACACACTCTACACTCTCCCTCTCACACACTCTCACACACTCTCTCACTCTCACACACTCTCACTCTCTCTCACACTCTACACTCTCTCACTCACTTTACACTCTCACACTCTCACACTTTCACTCTCACTCTCGCACACACTCTCACTCTCACTCTCTCTCTCTCACACACTCTACACTCTCACACACTCTACACTCTACACTCTCACTCTCTCACACACTCTACACTCTCACACACTCTACACTCTACACACTCACACACTCTCACACACTCACACACTCTCACTCTCTCACTCTCTCACACACTCTCTCTACACTCTCACTCTCACTCTCACTACACTCTCACACACTCTACACTCTCACACACTCTCACTCTCTCACACACTCTCACACTCTCACACACTCTACACTCACTCTCTCACACTCTCACTCTCTCACACACTCTCACTCTCACTCTCACTCTCTCTCTCACACACTCTACACTCTCACACACTCTCACTCTCACTCTCTCACTCTCACTCTCTCACACACTCTACACTCTCACACTCTCTCACACACTCCACTCTCTCACACACTCTACACTCTCACACTCTCACACACACTCTACACTCACACTCTCTCACTCTACACTCTCACACTCTCACACACACTCTACACTCTCACTCTCTCACTCACTCTCTCAGTGGACTCCACTCTTGGAGAGGACCAGCCCCTCCAAGCCTGCTCAATGAGAAAATGCATGGATATAATGCCTCAATTGAAAATCAATAGTGACCTTCTCTGCAAGCAAATTTTACACTTAGATGTGGAGCGGAGTGTGTGTGTGTGTGTGTGTGTTTGGGTGTGTGTTTGTCTGTGTGTGAGTGTGTGTGTGTGTGTGTGTGTGTGTGTGTGTGTGTGTGTGTGTGTGTGTGTGTGTGTGTGTGTGTGTGTGTGTTTGGGTGGGGGTGGGGGTGGAGGAGCGTTTTTTGGCAGCGCCTTGAGCGTCTTTAAGGATGAACGTACTCTAGGCAATCGATGCAGCGACCTCAGCAAAGAGCAGGGGGAAGTGATGAGTCAGGGCCTTTTAGTCGCGGGGGGGTTTGGGGTGGGGGGGTCAGATGGCACCCGCATGGCAAGATGGCCGCCAGTGTGAGCCTCAAGCCTTTTAGCTGTTAGCGGTTTGATCTACAGCCACCGTTTAGCTGAAATGTATAGGCTGTGTCATAGAGAGAACACTGTTACCAGAAGAGAGACTTACACAGATAAGGATATGATGTGTATCTTAGTGGATGTTTGTGCGTGTGTGTGTGTGTGTGTGTGAGAGAGAGTGAGAGAGAGAGAGAGAGAGAGAGAGAGAGAGAGAGACGGAGAGAGAGGGAGAGACTGAGTATATTACCATGGCCGAGAGAGAGACAGTGCAGGTGAAGGAGTGACAGGAGGAATACATGTATTGTCAGCCATCATCAGGCCTCTGAAATGATCCATCCAGTGGGCAGGCTGTGCTTTACTGCTTGGGCTATTTCAGGGAGAGAAAATGACACAAAGGACATTTTTATTGGAGCGAGAGAAAATGAGACAGAGAAGGGGGAGAGAGATGATGGGAGAGAGAGAGGGGGATTTTACCTTTGTTTTTCCAACTTTGAGAGAGAGAGAGAGAGAGAGAGAGAGAGAAGAAGCAGGGGGTGGGGGGTGGTTGAGGTTGAGAAAGAAAGAGAGAGAGAGAGCGAGAGAGAGGGAAGGAGTGTGTGGTGTTCTGAGAGGGGGAGGGAGAGAAAGAGTGCATCTGGCTATGAGAGGCTGAGCAGAGCTGGGCTGAGCAGATCTGGGCTGAGCTGACTCACCCAAACACAAACACTCCAAGCCTGTCATCAGACCAGCCACCACACACTGCAAACAGGCACATGCAATGCACTCTCAGGAACTGACTAATTGTGTGTGTACGTGCATGTGTGTGTGTGTGTGTGTGTGTGTGTGTGTGTGTTTCTGTGTGACTATCTGTCTGTCCGTGCCTGTGCTTGTAATTTGTGCAGATGTGTGTGTGCACATGTGTGAATGTCTGCATGTGTGTGTGTGTCTGAGAGTGTCCTTGTGAAGAACCTGTCCTTACTGCAGTAGATACACACTCCACAGTGGTATGTTCAGACAATTGAGACACAAGTGACTCTATGTCTATAGAAACAAGAGAGTTAGTGTGTTGCTGGAGGTGAGACACGGGTAGGATATATGGGACTGTGTGTGTGTGTGTGTGTGTGTGTGTGTGTGTGTGTGATGACATTAACACAACGGAATGCACAGGAAGAGGTGGGAGGAAGTGTGTGGAACAAAGACCAATGTGCTCACTACACACAAACACACGCGCACACACACACACACACCTTTCATCTCGTTATCGCTTCCTCCCACGGCTCTGGTAGACTGACATGGGGGCAGGCACAACAGCCGCCATCTTCTCATCTCAATATGGGGATGCCGGTGGCACCTCATTTAACACTCGCTAAAAGATTTCACAAAAAGATCCTCTACCCCTGACAGACTCCCTTAACATGCATGGTCGAACACAGGAGAGATCAGAGAGGGCAGGAGGTATCACATTCTCATGCCTGCATCTCAATGACGTGTATATGTCTTATCTATGTTTTGGTTCGTAGTGCTGAATCTAGCACAGGCTCGAAGCGCTCAAATGAGCTGGTCAGGAAAAGGTCACGTGGAGAATTTCTTTTCGGATTAGTGCCGAGCTCGTTTCGTTTTCACTGATCTTAACTCAAGCAGGTATGAAGTGCTACCGGTGTGACCTGTGGAGGTGGCTCTGACTATAGCTCAATGGCAGGTCCTGCAGCTCAACCGGCAGGGGAGCGCTTCCCAGGGTGTTCCTCAGTTCAATATTCGGTTAACACACGGGGGTAACCCTGCTATTATTTTTGGGACAAATCTGACCCGTTTCAAATTAAAATATCTCATATTTCAATATTATCCAGTTGTTTTTTATTGGAACAAGGCTTCAAAACAGCCATATAAGTACAATAGCCCATGTCATATTAAGCAAATACAGAACATCTCTGGGGAATATCTTTTGCAGGTTTACATTATGTGCTATATAGGGCTGGGGAACATATGACTTTGGGAACATAGGAATTACCTGACCGGCAGAACATGCTGCTAACGATGCTGAGATCCCAGGTGTATCTGTAGTAACTCCAGAACTCTAGAACTCCAGAACAGATCTGGCCCCGGGGTTAGAGCCACCGAGTCTGGGCCAGAGTCAGCTTATGTTTTTCCCCAAGGCACAGGTCAGCTTTCTCTCTCTCTCTCGCTCTCTCTCTCGCTCTCTCGCTCTCTCTCTGGCTCTCTCTCTCTCTCACTCAATTTCAAATTCAAATTCAAAAGAAGCTTTATTGGCATGACCATAACGTTCTACAGTATTGCCAAAGCATTTAGGTTGGGTGTATAATATGTGATTATATACACAATACATATGCCTTAGTCTCTCTCTCTCTCTCTCTCTCCCCTTCCTTCACATTCCCCTCCTTAACCTAGGTAATCCCCCCCCCCCCCCGTAAAACAGCATGCCAGAAATGAACACACTTTTAATAGTGCCCCACATTAATTTAGTAATCTATGCAAACTTATCGATACATTATCTGTCAAAGACCTAGCCTACATGCTACATGAACTTTACTCTCATAAATCCCGATGTCCGTCTTCAGGTTCCTCATACAACTGCTCTTTAATGTGTGATTCATCTCAGTATGCTCTCCTACACCCATTACACTCATTCAGCCCATAATAAAGCCGTCATTAACATCTTATTTATCTCCACATGTCTCCCCTGAACACAAAAAGCCCTTAATACCCCCTCTCCTGTCTTAATACCTCTTCTCCGCTCTAAATATTTATCGATTTATTAATTGCTATTTATTATTGTTTAGCTGTGGCAGTTAGTGTGCACAGCGACTTAACTCTTTTAGCTGTCTGATGCTGCCGCGTCTGTCTCGTTGTTTTTGTGACAATGACAATAAAGCACTTTGAACTTTGAACTTAATAACCCCTTGACCTCTTTCTCATGCCTCTCTGTCCCCAGCTGACCCAGTGCAGGCAGTTTGAGGAGGAGATGAACCCAAACCCGAGTCAGATGTCCAAATACTTCAGCAGCCCCAGCCGGAGCCTGCGCTCCATGTACAGCGAGGATGAGATCTACTACCTGCTGGGAGAGAACACCTCCATGAAGAGGATCCTCAATGAGGTACGGCCCCCTGGTGGAGTGAAACGTTAAAGGGGTAGATGGTCGTTTTTATTTTCAGAAATTTTACATGAAAAAGTTTGAATGATTTAACTGTGAAAGCATGACAAAAAGACAGTTTTTCCTCAATAGTAATGTCAACTTAAAACGTTTTTGTTTGTGTCTTGGCCTATTGTCATGTGTTTCTTTAAATGCGCTTGGGCCCTCTAAACTGTCAACAAATGCATACAAAACAGCTGAAGCAAAGTATCAACATGTGCAGAAGATACAGGGACTATTGTCACCTGATATTCTTCAACCCACCTCACATCTCAGGAGGGCAAATCAATAAGGGATTGTACGACCTGGTCCTAAAACAGAACAGACATACTATGTCCTTATTTTAGGTCTTGAAGCATTTCAGTTGTATCACAACAAAGGCCAGTGATTTGCACCTTTAAGGGCATTAACCTAGTTCAAAGTTAATCACGCGATAAGTGACTGCACCTTTAAGGCCATTAGCCTAGTTCAAAGTTAGGCACGCAATGCATTGTTGAGTCTAGGAACCCTATACCTGTGGCATTTTGTGAAATGTGTCGGATTTGAGAACAAGTCTATTTATATTCTCAAACGCTAAGGCTCCTACTTATAAGTAATGATGGCTAATCTTTCATTGTGCCTGAAACCAGTAATTAATTGTGTCTGAGAATATGGTGCGTGGTGCAGTTTTTGGTGTTAGATCATTTACATAGATGACTCAGCTAGCGAGAGCACTGAGAAGCGCAGCACCATTCCTCTCGAACCTGGGGCTGTTTAAACAGAGCTAGGAAACGTCCAGACAAAACATGCCCCGGGTCTGGGTGTGTGTGTGTGTGTTTGTGTGTGTGTGTGTGTGTCTGTGTGTGTGTGTGTGTGTGTGTGTGTGCGAGCCAGCTGAGGGCGTCACTGCTGCGCCTAATCCCTTTGATGTTTGACGTGATTTTCCCAGAGTTTTCACAATTTGTGGTTTCCCCAGTGTTCGGATAAGCTCTCTTTCTGATGCTCTCTGTCACGCATACACACCCAAACACATACACACACACACACACACACACATTTACATATGGTCCATGCAGTTTATACTGTGTATTTGGCATTGGTAGCAAAGTGTATTCATGAACTCACAATGTAACCCCCCCCCCCCATCTCTCTCCTTCTTCTTCTTCTCTCTGTCTGCATTGCAGAAAAATGCAGTGATCGACAGTCTGCAGGAACAAGTGAGCAACGCCAAGGACAAACTCCTGAAGCTCATGTCCGTGAGTCACCCCCGCGTGGACGGAGAGATGGACTCTTCCGACCCCAACCTCAACTCCTGCTCCACCCAGACCACAGTGGTACATCCCGACGGGCCAGCTACACCCCCCGCGCCCGAGAGTGAGGTGTTGGTCTCCGCCCTGCCCCTGCCAGCCTCTCCCCCGCCATATGTGCCTCCTCCCCCAATGCCACCCTCTGCGCTGGCATTGGCTTCCTCAAATCATGATCACTCCTCCTCATCCCTTCCTCCACCTCTTCTCCAGCCTCAACCTTGCCCCTTCTCTCCTCCCCCAGCTGATGGTAGCTCCTACAGTTCCCACAGCAACCAAAGGAGGGCAGAGTTGGCACCTGAGAGACTGAGTCTAAGGAGATGTTCTGAAGAGACGCAGTCCAAACCCGCGGCCACACTTAACTCAGGCTCTGAGGTCACTAGAGTGGAGGAAGCATTGGTGGCTAGTCCCACCACTCAGCCTAACCACGTGCATGGATCCACCCTCCTGTCCCCAACATGGTCCGGACCAGCCCAGGCAGACTCTATGGGACCAACGGGAGATACCATTGTGTCACCGCCGGCTACGGGGGGTGGCTGGCCAGGTTTCATAAGCAACGAGCAGCTGCAGGAGATCCTGCAGGACCTGAGCATGGATGCCAGGGACACGTCCGCCTTCCGGTCACCTGACCACACGAGGAGTCCGTCCACCAATCAGATCCAGGACGAGCTCTCCCCGCTTTCTCCTCGCTCGCCCTGTTCCCGTTTCTACTTCCGCTACCCCAGCATCTCTCCCTACACCATGCGTAAGCGCAGGCCCCCCTTCTACCCACACAGGCCCAGCCCCCACCACACGGGGTTCACCCCCCCGCGGCGGAGCAAGGAAACGGGGCTCCACAAACAGGACGAGTCTCAGGGAACTGGGGACCCAATAAAAAACGACTCCAGTCTTGTTTTATGTAGCGAGGACGGCAACAAAGGTAGGGGTGAGGTAGACGAGGGAGAGGAGAGGGCCGTTGGTGCCTCGCCCCGTCGGCGACGCAGAGAAAGGCGTTGGGCGCGCCGCGGACCTCCCCCTCCTCGCAGGTGCTCCGTCACGCCTTACTCGGGCCAGTCCCACAGACACGCTCCCCCTGACCCAGAAGGAGGGAAAAGTAGGAACCAGGAAGCTGAGCTCGGGGTGGACCCTTATGGCTACTCGGACTCGGACTCGGACAGCAGCTCAGAGGACTACTGCTACTACCACCGGCCCTACTGTGAGTCCTGTCTGCAGGGCCCCTACGAGTCCTCCGACAGCACGTCGGAAACCTCGGACAGCGAGTACGGGGGCGTCTTTGACCACACCACACACCCCGTGGTCAACTTCAACGAGGACCTCAAACCCACATTTGTCTGAGTGTGTATGTATGTGTGTGTTTGTGTGTGTGTGTCTGTATGCAAATGAACAAATGCAGATGAACTGCAGGTGAATCTAGTAAAAGTAATCTATATCTTTGTACATCACTAACATATGTACAGTGGTTCACCACCGACAGTTGTAGGTTCTAGATCGATAGCGAGAGACCAATGCCACTTGTAGTGTGCCTTTGTGATGTACCTTCATGTTACATTCACGCTAAGTAATGCTGCACTCCACTGCTGGGTGGACACGTGATCCTCTAAGCTCTAAACTGAAGTTAGTCACCTGCAGAAGAGCACTAAGGAAATGTCAGACTGATGGAGTTGGACTGTTACATGATGCATGACTAACTTAACCTTCTTCACCTATCAGGGATGTGTGAGTTTAATTAGCATCTCTCTCTCTCTCTCTCTCTCTCTCTCTCTCTCTCTCTCTCTCTCATTGCCTGTCTGTAAGTTTAATGAGCATCTCTCTTTCTCTCTCTCTCTCTCTCTGCATTGGCTGTCTGTGGTAGTGTGATGCGCAGTAAGGGGTGCCAGCTTGGCTCAGGGCATGACTCAGCAGGGATCCCGCTCAATTACCCTCCACACACACACACACCGAGAGAGAGAGAGAGAGAGAGAGAGAGAGAGAGAGAGAGAGAGAGAGAGGATATGGCAGCTTGCTTATCTCATTAACACAGCATTTTGCCACCGAGCTGGGCTGTGTTTCTTAAAAGTTTCATTCTTCTGTGACCATCGTTGAGAAACCCTCTGTCTCTCTCTGAGTTATGATTCTCGTGCTACAGCAGTCGTTTTGAACCTGAACTTATTTTACTGTAAGAGAGACAGACATGTATTCTGATCCCTCTACTTTTGTCGTTGTGTTTTGGTAACATGGCATATTTATTAGAAATGACAGTTTACGATGAACTTGATATAGCCTACTGTAAACAAGCACTGTATTATGACAACTGTATTCCAGTTTGTGATGTGTTATCCTGACTATAGCCTATCCATGTTTTATTCTGGAACTTTCTGGCACTTTAACAAGTTGTTTAATATCTACTTCATGTTTGAACACATTATATCTCATAAAGTTTTCATACAGTAATTTTTTATAGAATGCAGACCTTTCCAGTTCTATACTATGCTATTCTATGAAATGGAAATCCTGATACTTGATGAATTAAGACAAGACTACGTCAGATGTCATCTAAGACATCTATGTCTAAATTCTTTAATCAGTAGCCTACTCCACTGATGAGATAAAGACACTTGATAACTGGATGTGTTCATAATGAAAACATGGTCAGCCGATCTGACTTAATCAACGTCCTATAAACGTTTTATATTTTAATTGATCTTTTCCAACATAGACTTTTTCATCAATATACGAGTCTGCTAATTGCCTAGTATTTTTCATGTGTCCATGTCTGTAGCCTACCAGTTTTAAATGTTTCCAGTCGATTATTTAATTTATACTGTGTGTGTGCTATTAATTTATTGATGCCGTGAGTGTCATTAGCTGTGTTTCAGATAGCACTGACCATAGCAACATGGAGAAGATTACTGCATTTACAGTGTTGCGTTCATTTTTTTGTTACATGTTTGTTAATGTTTGTAAAATATTTTCTTGTTATTTATCATTTAAAGGTTTTGTATATGACTCCTGTGGCTCAGTTGTTATTCCCCTGAAATGTTTTTCTATAAATAATACAAATACCCATTGCTTTACTGTGAGTGTTATAATGCAATCCCATTCAATCCTGTTCAGGTACTGCTGTGTTCTAGAGAAAATCCCAACACATGAACAGGTTTTGATTCATCACTAAAATGTGACTGGTATCAAGTATATTGTATTCATATGGTTAACAAGTATATATGTGTGTGAATATATATATACACTTACAATATTTATATACACTTATATACACTTACAATATATATATTGTATAGGCCTATAGTGGTACTCCATGTTAAAGCAAAACCGGTGTAGAGCTAAGGCTGACAGTGGTCATACTCAGCAAACATGGATGTGGGTGTGTGCATGCTAGCATGTTTGTTTGCCTGATGGTCTGTGTACTTGAGTGTGTGTGTCTGTGTCTCTGTGTGTGTGTGTGTGTGTGTGTGTGTGTGTGTGTGTGTGTGTGTGTGTGTGTGTGTGTGTGTGTGTGTGTGTGTTGTAAGAAGCTCAGTTAACTTCAGTGAAACAATATAACAGTGTTCATCTTCCAGTGTATATTTCCCTCCAATATATACACATTGTAGGTGTAAGAGTATCTGTGTGTCTGTCTGTGTGTGTGTGTGTGTGTCTGTCTGTATGTGTGTGTGTTTGTGTGTGTGTATTTGTGTTTTAAGAAGCTCAGTTAACTTCTGTGAAACAATACAACCGCCTCCTTCTTCCAGTGTATATTTCCCTCCCATATATACACATTGTAGGTGTAAGAGTATCTGTGCGTGTGTGTTTGTGTGCATAGTGTTTCTCTATAATTGTTTCTTTGCCAGCCAAGTCTCTTTGTTCATGACTTTACCGGAGTAAGTGTTCGCATTAATGAAAACCATTCCTTTAATTAGTTCAGCTTCACTGGCTCTGAGATACAGTTTTTTCACCACTGCACTCACAGTCAGGTCTTATTCATAGCACCAACCATGGAGTCTTTTCACTGGAGAAATGCCATGGGGATATATAGTGACAGCTATAAGGCTGCTTTCATGCATCCATGTCAGACATAGAGTGTCCATGTTAAACTGCTTTGAAATCCTGTCGGTTTTGTCAGCAAAGAGTTTAAAAGATTTAGAGGAAAGGAGTCAGATTTTTAGGTGAGTTAAAAGTCATCAAGGTTGTGGCTATAATCTCCAGCATCTGATATTTTCTAATGCTGTTAAATGGTACTGATTCTTACAGAGGGTGTGTCACTTTTTAAACCTTGTGGTAAGGCCCAGTTAGTTGGTGCTGTTTGAATTTAGGATTAGAGAGAGACTGTCCCGTCAGTTGAGCAACTGTAATGAGACTCAGTGCCAATGTAAACAGAATGGCAAACACGATCTCTCACACACAAACACACACACAGAAAAAAAACATGATTATTAGTGCATTTGTAGTGCAATAATGTGTGTTTATCTTTGTAAACTTGTTTTGCCTCACCCTGGTCCTCTTGAGGATGTGCAGCCTGCTCTTGGTTGGTGAAGACCCTCATATTTTGCTCCCAGCAAATGCCAGCTACAGATGAATAATGGATGAAGGAGTCGTGCTGTAAAGACCCCCCCTCCCTTCGCCACTGGACCAAGTGTGTCTGTCTCCATTTAAAAAAAAATAAATAAATCTTGCCATTTCCTTGGAGACATTTTTGGAGAGCACACAAAGGTTTCTTAAAGTGGGGTTACATTTAAGCTTCTGTCCTTGAAAAAGCTAAAAAAATAAATAAAAAAACCCCAGCTCTGTTAAGGTGATGATATGAGGTTTTTCAGTGCACAAAGTGTTCTCCTAGTTTGTTCCTCTTCTTTGTTGAAATAGGAAGTTAAGTTATGGAGGTCCAGCACACAAACACAGTCATACACCTTTGACCCCCTTTACTGACTCACCTGATGACACTGATCTTCGCGGAAGGCTTTCCTCACGTGAGCACAGTGCTGTGACATTTAAACTCTGCTCTGTGCCCCGCACGAGACCTTGTGAATGTGTATGCTAATTTTGACGTGAAGGGCAGTCACGTGAAGTATACTGCGAGCAGTCTCTGTTATGAAATACAAGGTTGCCCTTGCAAATACTGTGTTTTCTATTTGTTTTCCTATAATAAATGTGCTATGCAGCCGCAGTTTACGAAACTGTGATTTGTTTTTGCGTACATGTGTGGTTCGAGAGGGACTGTGCAATAGAGAAGAACTGCACAGCCAGGCCAGTGTGTGTGACATGTCATTGAAGTCGGTCTCTCAGGCGCTCAGCTGACTAGCAACAGTGCTGCATGACTACCCGGTGCCTCATGAGTTGCTGCGTCACTATTGGTCTGTCCTACGTTCCCCGTCGAATCCAGTTGGGTTGAGGTCAATCAATCAACTAGGTACCCCGCCCAGCCAGTCATTTCAACGTAGCCTATGACGCTTGGAACACCAGGGGCAGTATTAAGCAAATTACGCCATGTGTTCTCCAAGGGTTGCAAGGCTATTGGCCTACAGTGCCCCCCTCCCCCCGCCCATATTCAAAGAATACGCAGTGGATTGGCCAAATCCGACCTCCTCAGGCTTTCTTGCGCTCCATATTTTCCAATTCTTCATGCAGTTAGTTGCCGTAACCAGGTCGCTTGGCTCGTTCACCATCACTATAACCTACCGTTGTTTACGTAAAATACGTTTTATTGGTCGGGGTGACAAAGAGAGCGAGCAGAGACCGTCGGAGGAGGAATGAAAAAATAATTTTCTGAAACGCTGAGTGGATTTTAGAAAGCGTTTTCCTCTGGAACCGTAACGCCAAGCTACTTTTCTGAAACTGTGGCTATATCCGGTGGATTTCGAGATTCCCATCCGTGTTGATGGAGTTTCGTAAGACGGGAGGGTCGTTGAAAACAGCTTTTCAATTGGGCTATTGGAAAATTCGCATTTGAATCGTTGGTTGGGTAGAGCAAGGAAGCCGCCATGGCTGGTGCTGCTGGATCGTTGAGTCTCCACCTCAGAATATGAACAAATAGCTTACTTCATGGTCTGATTTTCTCATGACAAACAACGTCGTCTCTGACATTTTAAGGAGAACAGAATACTGGAATTATTTTGTATGTGTCAATCAACTTGTATGAATCTGACGCGATCCAGAACAAGAGAATCGGTGGGATTTTTTTTCGGGGGAAACGGGGACAAGGCCGGGTTCATGACTATTTTTTACTGACACCGACTTTTAAAAGGCCTTGATCACAAACGACAAAGAGTCGGTTTTAAAAAGGATGGTTTGAAAGAAAGACTGTCAGTGGATGGGAGAAGGTAGCGAATCAGCTGAAGAAAAAACGAAAGAAAGGACTGAACGGGCGACAGTGTTGCTTTTTCCTTGCCTATTTTGTGAAAATATCCTCTATAGAGGTCGTTGAACAGTGCCCCAGTTGATCAAACGTGTGAACAGGCAATATCGGCCAATCGAGAGAAAAAAACAGGGATTTACGATTGGAATATGTCGGGTCGGCCTAGAACCACCTCCTTCGCAGAGAGCTGCAAACCTGTGCCGCAGCCTTCAGCATTTGGGAGCATGAAAGTCAGCAGTAAGTAACCTGCGATTTTGGTTACTTTAATACATCTACATACCTTTACATACACGCTGTAGGCAAGAATGGGAAATATACCTTATATAATGCTTACAGTACAGGGCCTTAGCTACATGTTACCATCATCTCGTCCCACCAAGCATCTAGAAGTTTAGACTTGGTAATTCTTTAAATGCTATTTGCTACACCTGACCCATTTACTAAGATTTAAGCGTAGCGTTTTTGGTGGGGTAGATATGTGACGTGCCCCACTTTTTAACCGGGCAGTGTAGGCTAATATAGCCTTCTGTTTTAAACTAGCTAACGTGCTGGGAGGCGAGAGGCCTGCGTAGCCAGGCGTTTCTTGTGAGAAGCCTCCTGAACCAGCAACTAATCTTTAAGGATTTACAAACAGACACGGTTTACTTCGAGGAGTTTACTTTTTTTTGTTTTAAGGCTCTCGACCTGATCAGACAATTAGGGGTAACGTCCATAACATATTGTGTAAGTGTTATAAATCCGGAGAATTGCATGTGTCAGTCGCCGTGCATTCTATATATGAGGCTCGTACATTGCTCGAAAAGACCGGAACGAGTTGTTCATGCTCCTTTTCGATGCAGCAAGTGGCAGATGTCGCTTGTGGCTCATTACGCAATAGTCCATAGCAAGGGGCGTCTCTGCATAGACAAGTTGCGTTCGACCAGAGTACCCCCGCCCCGCCATGGGTGCTTCAGCATTTTCTACCAGCTGTGACTTTGCCATTGTCATGATTGGCAGTTAAAGAACAGGCAACGTTTTGCTGATTGTCAGGGTACGCAAGACAGTGTCCCATGTTCTTATACAATGTTACCGCACACGCGCCCAGTCAGCCGTCAGCAGACTACGGTTGCTACATTGCTAGTCAAGGCCAGAGTAGCACTCGCGGTGGCACGTGGCTTGCAAACCGCGGGGCGTTTGCCAGGACGGGCACTGGCAGTGCAATATCAGTTCGTCACGGTAAATTAATTGGGTGCCAGGGAAAGGGGAAAAGACTAGTTCGAAGGAAAAATGAACACGTGTCGGAGGTCATTAGAAGGGAATGGAACGGCGTTATGTGCTGATGGGCATAGTTGGCGCTGTGAAAACGTGGATTTTTACGCGTTCCCGTAGACGCACGTCAATGCACAAAGCTCTAAGTGGTGCAGGCTTGAACACTTGTCCTTGGAGTTGTTGAGCCAGGCAGCTGTCTCTTTACGTTTAGCCTTCGGTGACGTTTGGGCCACCTGTTCCATACATTTATTACATGCAAGTGCAGTTTCTTTACCATGATGACATACTTCACTGTCGCTGTTTGGCTTTTGTTAAGTATACGCCAGTCCTGATGAACTTAAATGAGGGAAGGCTGCAGAATAACATGTGAAGCAATGACTTGCCACCTTATGATTGCTGCAGCAACCAATATGCCAGTCTTGAGTGGAATGGCATAGCCTGAGCATGTGTTTGTGAAAATCGAGTGCACACACACACACACACACACACAAACCTTGAATGCCCTCTGCCATGACCTGGGCAACAAAATTAATCGAGCCTCAGTTCTGCTCAATACCTCAGCTTGTTTTTAGTGCCTCTGGCAGGATCCAACTGTCACACACTTCACATAACCCCTCTCTCTCACACACACCATGTGCACATGTACATACGTTGAAAAAGCAAACGTACTCGTTCAGCGGTCGTTGCCCAGAGCGTTTCCCAGTACAGGTAAGGTATACTGTGCAGTTAACCTGTTTGTGTGCTCTCTGAGAATCAAACCCATGACCTTGGTAGCTGTTGCGCTCTGCGGTGCCTATTGGGCTACGGTAACATGCACAGACTATTGGGCGATGGTAACATGCACAGACTATTGGGCGATGGTAACATGCACAGACACACTGGTCACTCACAAAAAACACACTCCTCTTGCTAGAGATGCCTAGAGAAACACACACATACACATACACATACACATACACACACACACACACACACACACACACACACACACACACACACACACACACACACAGGTTTACTCACTAGATATGCACATATTTGCATGCACTAACACATCTCCCTTCTCACACAACTCCACCACAGTACACACACTTTTTGTGTGCTGTTTGTGTCGCATCAGTTTGACCAGGACAATTTGAACACAACACATCCTGTGTGTAGCAGTTCAGCAAAATATCTCCTGTCAGCCCACTGTCCTGTATGGTGGGACTGTATGACTGGTAAAGCCAGTTTGTCAGTGAGTCTAGGGTTCCAGTTCATGCCTCAAGCATGCAGTGTGTTGCAGGGAGGTGAGCTATATCATTGGCGTAAGGACGGTGTCCCCCTTGGGACATTCTCTGTGTGAGTGTGGTTCAGATCTCGGCGCTTTAGGGAAGTGTGGTGATTTTGAACTTTTCTGGGAACTGCTGTGGTTGTATGTGTTTTCCTTATCAGCCCCCCCAGGATCTTCCAAGGGTTTGTTGTGGCCAAAAGGGATTTCTCACAATTTGCAGTTTGCAGTGAATTGCAGTGATTTTTTTTTTTTTAAAATTTTTATTTATTATTTTTTTCAGTGAAATAAAATATCTCAAATAATGCAGACATCCCATCTGCAAGCCGCAATTGTGGGAAATCCTTGAATTCTCCTGAATTTGTGTTAACGTACGCAAGATCGCGAAAACCTTGAGGGATTATAACCTGGAACCATCCTGATTGGCTCTGTATGCCTGGTGGTTCCTACTGTTGTCTGTAGGTGTGGAGGTGCTGAGCTAGTTAATGAGAGGCGGAGAGAACACTTTAGGACACACACACACACACACACACACACACGTGAGGGAGCGAGTGAAAGATGAAGTGCTGATGTGGCAGTGTGGCTGGATTCCTGCCGTCCAGGAACAGATTGCAGATGAAGCGTCACTGGCACACTCTCTTGCTCTCTCACTCTCTCTCTTGCTCTCTCTCTTGTTCTCTCTCTCTGTCTTGCTCTCTCACTCTCTCTGTTCTCTCACCATCTCACTCTCTCTCTCTGCTCCTTCCCTCCTACACTCTCACACCATCTCTCTCTCTCTGCTCCCTCCCTCCCACACTTACACACACACACACACACCATCCCTCTCTCTCTCTCTCTGTGAGCTCAGGGCAGGATGACCCTGCAAATTACAGTCCCTGGCGTCCGCAGCGTTTGGCCCCAAACCCTGATGTGAAGATGGGAACAGTCTGCAGTGCCTGTAGGAGCTGTCCAAGCGCTGAATTAAGACGCTATAAACGACACGCATCATTCGAGCGCGGTAGCTGTGACACACACAGTAAGACGTTGTCATGTTATCATTTAAGGCCAAGTCATCAGTCATATTATCGGTGGCCTCCCAGGCACCAGTCTTACGTTTTTTTTTTTTGGGGGGGGGGTGTGTGTGTGGCTTTACTAGTAAATCCAAAAGACTGGGGCCACCAGCTTTGCTTTTTGAGGCTTCAGGAGCCGTTTAGTACTTCTTTTTTTAGTCAAAGAAGACGGTGGTTGCTCAGTTCAAATTAATTCCATTATTTCTTTAAGGCTGAATCCTTGCTAATCTTAACATATTATGGGGGCCAGTAATGTTATTTAAACAGGACATTTATGGAGTTTATAGCATTTGTCACAAAACAATATGATCCTTTTTGTTAATTTGACGTCTGCCTAAACACATTAATTGTGGTAAAAATGTCGATGGGCCGTTTACCTTTAACTATCGTTGTTATAGTTCAGATGAGACACACTAGACTAGGGCAAGTGCAGAGTGATGACTGAGCCCAGCCCGGCTCCATGTAGCATAGCGCTGGCCATCCAGTGCTGCTAGCAATACCGCCTACATGATGATGGATGAGGAAAGGATGTTAAGCATGTGTTTATTTAGCATTATGAATCATAGTTTGCAAAGCGCGTCAGTGGAATTTTTTTTTTTCCCTTTAAACATGGTGTGAAGATTTTGCAGTGAAACAAGCAGGCCATACTGTGTCTAAATGTGTGTTAGTCAGTTGCTCATTAAGGGCATAGATGTCATATCTAAACTGGCCATCTGTTACTTCATTTTTTACCGGAATGAGCTCACTGTGGTGCTTCTGAGTAGTGTGTGGGATGTCCAGACTTCTGGAGTTATTTTTGATAAATGACTGATAACCATGAGTCTCTGAACATGCTGGTTTTGCCGTGAGCACATAACTAAGCAGTGACAGTGGGTGGGTTTTTTTTGTTTTTTTTGTTTTAGCATACGTAGAATTGCGCAGAAAATGAACGCTCCTTTGATGTGATTTGTGGCAGGCGCCTTGTTAGTTGAACACACTGCAAATTAAGGTGCTGCTGTTGTGCAACACACAGAAAATCTGGTTACCAGCTTTGAAGGCTTTCACCAGCTCTACACAGGCACGCTTCTAATGGTGCAACTGTGTATCAGCCAGTTGAAATAGATGGTCCTGTGTGGGTTTTATAATTATATAGAGAGTGCACGCAGACTGCGAAAATGCAAAGAATCGGGATCAGTCATCATGGCCAGACTTATGGGTTCCCCTGGACTTCCTGGTCAGACGCAAGTGCTGTGCCACAAGGAAGCGTCTCGCACGCGAGCAGTTGGTCCTCATTTAGAACAAGCTTTATCCCTCTGCGCTCCAAATTCTTCCTCCTTGTACCAGGAAATTCCACTCCCGAGCCCACACCGCTTAACACTCGAAGGCAAGTCAATGGAAGGGGTAAAGAAAAAAAGAAAAAAAAACAGATTCCTTTTTTTTTAATCCAGTAACACCAAAGTGGCCGTCTGCTACTGTATGGGGATGTTATCAGCAGGAAACTTAAGCCAGTGTGGTGATACGTGGCGACATGGAGCCGGCATTTCGAGGTTTTTGCGAGAGTAGCTTTGTACAAAAAACGAATCTGCCGGGGATGGAGAACTTTCTCTATAAACATCTCCATTAAGAGCAATACTGGTCTCATGTCTCTCATTATCTCCATCTTCATCTTCCTACCATCTGATTTTCTCTCTCTCTTTTTTTTCATCTGTCACTTACTGTGGCACCCATTGATCCAGCACATGCCGGTCTGGCAGATGTGAGTAGTTCCAGACCGGTCTCATTGTTCCTGGGGAACAATAGTCATTCTACCAGGGAGGAACACGAGAGTGTGTGGAGCTGTTTTTAGCCTGCAGGCGCGACCCCGCTATTCCCAGGTGGGGAGGCAATATACTGTTCTCAGTGGGGTGCAGTTTTAGAGCGTGTGTGTGTGTGTGCGCGCGCACGTGTGTGTGTGTGTGTGTGTGTGTGTGTGTGTGCTTGTTTCAGGGGGTTTAATGTGGAGCAGTGTGACTTTAACCATCGGCGGATTTTATTCTCTATCGTTTCCACTCTTGTTGTGCTTTCATTCTTACGTTCTCTACTTTCATTCCGTTTCCAGTGGTTCTTTTCATCTGTGCTTTGTTCTATGGGTGTATTGCACTAAGTTGTTCTTTGATCTACTGGTATTCACACTAATGTAGGTCAGTGGCGAGTCCAGAGAGTGAAAAGCTTAGCAGGTGTTCCTAAAGAGATCCCCTTCTCTCCCTTTTTTTCTCTCTCTCTTTCTTTTTCTTTCTTTCTTTCTTGCTTTCTTTCTCTCTCTCTCTGCCCCATGCACCATCACACTCATACATGTCATTATTGAGTGGAATAGAAAAAAACTTTTTATTTTCAGCCAGTGAAGTTCTGGCATCAATGAAGGTGATTGGCACTGTTATCTAAGCTGTTATCTTTTTTTATTTTTTTTTTATACATCTTATGTTTATATCTTGTCGCCATGACGACAGAAAAGCTCTTCCAACCGTGCCACTATCCGCCAATGGCTTGGGTGTGATTAATTGAGGTGAAGTGATGGATGCACACCCTTGTTGCCATGATGTTGTCCAGGTGATTTGATACCACCTGTATAGTCGTGTGACGCTCGCACTCCACGTTTCTGAGTGGTTCCCTGAATGTGTTTCATTCTGAATCACCAGATTCCTAACTCTGGGAACATACTGTATAGGGTGGGGTAGGACTAGCAGTACATCCCGAAGGGTTCATTGTCAGGCTTCGTTGGCAAGACCTGACGTGTTACCGTGCGCACGTGTAAAATTGAGTGGTGTCGGCATGAATACTGGCAATGTGATTGGCTGACTGCTCATCTAAGGAATCACCAGTGGGTTTGCAGTTGTACACATTGTCTGTGTTCAGAAAGGACCTGAATGGAGCCCTGGTGTGCACCTTTGGCATGTCACCTTCAAGAGAAGAAAGAGCCTTGATAGATAGCGGCAGCTCAGGGTTTTGTGTTCAGTACACCAGGAATCTCTTGCACATGTATACACACACACACACACACTCAGGTGTGGGACCTGGCGGTGGATCTGAGGAGGCCGCAGCGTTATTGTAGCAGCTGGATCTAAGGAGGTGTGTGTGTGTGTGTGTGTGTGTGTGTGTGTTATTCCACTCCCCCTGCTTCCCCTCCCCTCTCCTCTCCCCTCCTGGTTTTGTTTTCCGGAAAAGGCAGCTGTCCAAGAACAATGGGCCTCTTGTTTTAGCATTTAAAAGCCTCTGATCCAGCCTTAGTCTTTTGGAATAGTCAATGCACTGATTTTAAAAGTGAGAGGGCGAAAGAACAACAAAACACACACACACACACACACACGTAGGGACACTGATACACAGCCACATACAGAGACTTTAAAAGTGTGTTGTTTTTGCAACTAGGTTTGGTTGGAGGCTGAGGTGTGTGATGTGCTGAGGCTGAGGGGTGTGTCTGTAGTTTCGTTAACCAAGCTTGAGCAAGACTCGAGAGGTCTGAGTTGAGTGTTTGTGGCATCTACGAGTAGCTTGCTTTGTTTGTTTTCCTAGTCGAGACAAGGAAGCACAAACTTTGACTCCTCTACTCTTAAGAGGGTGGGTGAGGGATGAACAAACACAGCTAATCACATACGGGAGGGAGGGGAGGGAGGGGAGGGAGGGGGGGAGGAGGACGAGAAAGAGGACTGGAATTATCCATAGATGAAGGGTGGGGGGTGGCTGGACGGACGAGACCCACACCCATCTCGGAGTCCCAGAGGGAGATTGGTGATCAGCCATTAGAGTTGGCCTCCTCTTCTGCTAGAAGAGTTAGAGGAGGAGGAAGATTCTGGAAGAGGGGATTGTAAGAGCGACTAGAAGAAGGGGAATGGGTTCATTTGGGGGGGGTGTGAGCGAACAGGGTACAGAAGGCATATTTGTGGTGGTGGTGGTGGAGTAGAGTGAGCGTATGGAGGAGAGGAGACAAAGAGGGGAATTTTTAACATGTTACATTAAATATGTTACAGCTGGCTGACAGGAGAATGGCTCAAATCCAGCAAACTGGAATCCCTAGTTAGTTTTCCTACCTTGAAAACCTGTCATCAGTTTTGTTCCCTGGTCGTGTCCAGCTCTGGTACATAAATCATCCCCATTACCCCACCCGGCGTGTGTGCACGTGCGTGTGCGTCCAGACATCTCTGAAAGGTTGTTGCAGGTGTATGTATATCTGTTGAGCTATTCTCCTTCATCCATAAGGCTTAGGCTAGTCAACAAGGAAGTGTTGGTGATGGACCACCACATACAGCAGACACTGTTATTGTTTTTCTGCTCTATCAGGCTCCAATTTGCAATTTTGGTTTTGTAATAATAAAGAGCGTACAAACCACTTTACATTTCAATCAGATCATGAAGATGGATGCTTAAGTTAAAAATGTTTCTTTTTTTCCTTTTTTCATGGTCACTCACTTTTTTTTTTTATTTCTCAGAGTAGAAACGGCCTGCTATTCATCATCCAGTCATCTGACTCGCTCTGTTCCGAAACCGCCATTAAGTCGGCCTCATTAAGCTGTACATGCCGTACTTGGACGTTTCAGTGTAGTGTGTTTTTTTTTAAGATACACCTGTTGTCGTTTTAATGGAAACTGCCGTTTGATAGATGAGGCTCTGCTGATCAGAGAAGCACTGCAGGAGTGTAATGTGATAATGTTCTCTCACAGACTCACCAGTGTCCTGCCCCCCTCAGCCCCCCCCCCCTCCTTGGGTCTCATCCTCCCTCTTGTCTGTCTGTCTGTTGTTTTTTTCCCTTGAGGAAGTAGTCATTGGACAAGAGTGCAGGGTGGAGTAGCTTAGCTCGTCTGCGGAGTGAACTCTAATGAACTGTGTGTGTGTGTGTGTGTGTGTGTGTGTGTGTGTGTGTGTGTGTGTGTGTGTGTGTGTGTGTGTGTGTGTGTGTGTAAATGGTGTGCAAGGAATATGCATTGATGTAACATGTGCATGCTGTGAACTATTTACCCAATACAGGATGCAGACACGGACAGCATATCAAATCTACATCAAGAAACACTAGTCCACTAGTGAGAGTAGGGTTGGGGTGACAGATGGTGATGCAATCCGGACACAAGGGTCTTTGGATAGATAAGAGCATGATCAGTGTTTTTAAGGTCAAGGCCAGTTAGTCAGCATTCCTTCAACTGAATTGTGTTGTTCGGGAATGCTTCTTCACAGCCACCCCACCCCCGCCCCATCCCTGAAATCTAAATTCCCCATCTCTCCCCAGCCCTTTTCTACGGTGCCCTAAGTGGATAGATGTTAGCCATTAGCGTTATTGATCACCCAGAGTCTCTTCCCAGGGAGATGGAGGAAGCATCAGGTCGGCTGTCCTCAGGCAAGTTAATGCCTCATAATCCCACTCCACTGTCATAAAAAAGGCAGATTATAGATGGAGGCTCCGCACTGTGAAGATAAAGCTATCGATTTTCATAAAAGAGGAGGGTGTTGGAAGAAAGACTCCTGGCTACTCTCTCTCCTCCGTTCTGAGTCAGCTCTTTCCTCTCCAGAGGTGGTGGTGATGATGCTGCAAACAAACAAAAATCTGCAGTGCTTAGAGACACACACACACACACACACACACCATCAAAAAGGAGGGAGAAAAGGGGTAAAAAAGAGGAATGAAAGCAACGTGAGCCTCTTGAGTATCTCTAGCGCAGGTCCTCCTCTTCCTCTTGAGTATCTCCAGCGCAGGTCTTCCTCTTCCTCTTGAGTATCTCCAGCGCAGGTCCTCCTCTTCCTCTTGAGTATCTCTAGCGCAGGTCCTCCTCTTCCTCTTGAGTATCTCTAGCGCAGGACTTCCTCTTGAGTATCTCTAGCGCAGGTCCTCCTCTTCCTCTTGAGTATCTCTAGCGCAGGACTTCCTCTTGAGTATCTCTAGCGCAGGTCCTCCTCTTCCTCTTGAGTATCTCTAGCGCAGGTCTTCCTCTTCCTCTTGAGTCTCCACACTTGACAGGCGAGGCAGGGAGGAAGTGGACTGCAGGGCTGAGAATGACCTTGGAACGATGCTCCTGCAATCTAGCGAGCTTGAGGAAGGAAAGCATACCTGTTTCTGTTTATTCAGTTTAAACATTTATTCAGCAGATTACATTTCTAATATATATGATCACTGAGAACATATAAACAATACATAAACTTTAATTGTAGTTGCTATATTATGTACATATACTTTACCTGTAGTGTGTGTTTGTGTGTGTACTATATAGATGTATACATTTACCTGTATCTATATTATACATAATATATAAAACAAATCTTTTGGAGGCTGTCCATTGTTTGGTGTGCTGAGTCTTTTTGTTCTTTTCTTTTTTTAAAGCTTTTTTTTAAATTATTTTATTCATTTTTAAAACAACTCTCTGCCAGATCTGGTCACATGGTTTGGGTCAGTGTCAGAGATGTGAATGTAAACCTCTTTGTTTCCATCCCCTCCTCTGAGAGGCTCCCTGTTCATTTTTTCAGCTTTTTTTTTTTTTTGCATCAGAATAGTTTAAAGCAGAAACCCACTGAAACTTCAGAAAGGGAATGTCTCTGTTATGTTGCCAAGACTGAAGACCTTTTGGGATACATACTCATATCAAAAATATGCCTTTTAAAGTACATTTCATACAAACACAAAAAAAAACTACATACTTTATTTTAACTGTGGAGACGTGACCAAATTAGGCTAAATAAAAGCCAGTCACTGACATGAACAGAATTGAATGGCATAAGAAGTTTCACATTGACAGGAGGTGGCCTTTTAGGCTACGAAGGGGCAAATACCTTTCAGAAAGTGACGGCGGGGGGGGGAGAGATATGAGTCCTCCGTGTTTTCCGCATGTACACAGGGCCAGTAACGGGTGCAGTGTCCTGACAAGGCCCGCGCGCGAGTCTGTGTGGTGCCCTCACAGAGTGGATTAGTCCTCCCTGACCTGCTATCCCAAAGTAATTGGGTTACGCTTGAGGAGGTGCCACTGTGTGAAATGAACACCCGTGCATGATGGGAAGTCCCTCAGCTCCGAGGCTGACCCACTGAGGATGGGTAGAAGGAAAAAAAACACTGGATGGATGTAAGGAAGGGGTGTTTGAAACACAGACACACACTTGTCTTTGGCCAAGTGGACCACATGTCTGCATAGGTCACTTTTAAACAGCCGGCACAGGCAGCACTAATGGAACCACATACATGGACTGTTGCTCCTTGTAGATTTGGGAACAACATCGCCGCTGAGGTGCCGGGTAACAAGTTAATCCAGCACATGTGTGCGGAAGGATTAAACACGTGGAGGGTTCCCTTACCCAAAGGGCTTAGTGAATAGGGAAAGAACTTTTGTTCCTCTGTTATGCAATGTAATCATTGTGTTAATGATGGTGTGCTTTTGAACTATTGGTGAGACATTAAAAATATAAATGCACAATGAAAACCATGAAACCTCCAACAAATGGAGAGCTTTTTCTCAGAGGAAGTGACTGTCTGGCGTGTTTTGAAGTGTGAGTAACTGCCTGGTATATCAATAGATTGCCTCGCTTACAGTATCACAATACATTGCAGTATATTAAATTCCCTGTATCATGATTCATATCGTATCTCCAGATTCTTGTCAATACACAGCCTGATAAGATAGGTTAGTTACTGTCATGCCGTTTAAAATAACAAAGTGCTTTCAATGAAAGCATCAGTAGCCAGTCAGTGTGTAGAATTCTGAATATTTTTTTACGTACATCTCAAACTTGCAAAGTAGTTGATGATGATGGTGATGATGTGCTCGTTTCCATGGCAATCCAAAGAAAATGGCCCTCCCGATGCCATCATCCCCGGAGTCAGAAGTGGGTCAGGGGATTTTGGATGGACGTCATTCGGGGTCGGGGTTCTAGGTTAACTGACATTCTGGACTGGCCTGTTTCTGAAGGGCAGCATTGCTGGTGCATCTCTGCCGCCGTCGTCATGCCGATGCGGCACATCGTGCGGACAGATGAAGAGGGGGGGGTGTTAGATATGACGGGTTGGTGTGGGGGGGGTGTTGGATATGACGGGGGGGGGGGGTGTGTGTGTGTGTGTGTGTGGGGGGGGGGGTTGGATATGACGGGGTGTGTGTGTGTGGGGGGGGGTGGATATGACGGCTAATGGGTGCACTCCTGTGCTGCTGCGCTTCCACATTCTTCCACTGCTGCTCTCAGGATATTAAACACAGTTTTTCTTGGCTGAAAGTGAGAGAGAAATTCATCTTTTCTTTTCCTCTGAGGGAG
Organism: Clupea harengus; assembly: GCF_900700415.2. Classification (NCBI taxonomy): domain Eukaryota; kingdom Metazoa; phylum Chordata; class Actinopteri; order Clupeiformes; family Clupeidae; genus Clupea; species Clupea harengus. Next base: position 11,572,460 of record NC_045153.1, read on the forward strand.
AGCCAGGAGTGTGAGTGTGTGTGTGTGTGAGTGTGTGTTGGGGATAGAGGGTTTTGTCAGTTTGAGTTATACAGTGCAGTGCTTATCCTTCATCATTCCTTGGTCAGTGTCAGTGCCTTTTGTATCTAGGACAGGACAGGACAGTGTGTTTGTGTGTGAGAGAGAGTTTGTGTGTGTGTGTGTGCATGTGTGTGCGTGAGAGTGAGAGACTCGATCTGCATCCATCCAGATCTGCCCTGTCTTGGATATATCAGCCTAACTAAAAAAACATGTTGCCACATTCCACACTGTTTTAGTGCTCTCTCTCTCTCTCCCTCCTACTCTTTTCTATCCCTCCCTCCCTTCCCCCACTCCTCTCTTTTACTCTCTCCGTCTCTGAACAGACATGAAAGACTGCACTATCCCAAGTTGCCTGCAATTTCCTCAGTGGAAAGTGTGTGTGTTTGTGTGTGTGTGTGTGTGTGTGTGTGTGTGTGTGTGTGTGTGTGTGTGTGTGTGTGTGTGTGTGCGTGTGCGCGCACTAACGTCTCTCTCATCTCATCACAAAGCTAGTGCTGTGAGATTCTTGGCATAGTTTATTTTTTTTGTGAATCATCTGTGCGGTTGTCCCACTAGTACTGGTTGTCTTCGGTTACTTATCCGTCTTTGGTCACTGATCCCTCGTGTGTCCACTAGTAGTGGTTGTCTTCGGTCATGTATCCCTCATGTGTCTCACTGAAGCTTGACATCCTGTCTCTATTGGAGCAGCTGTTCCAATCTCCTCAGGCCTACTCTAAGTCTTCTCCTCTCACTGTACGGTCTTATTCACACGCTCCTAGAAATGCTAACAGCGTCGGCTGTGACAGCAATAACGCTCTGGAAATGCTAACAGCGTCGGCTGTGACAGCAATAACACTCTGAAAATGCTAAAAAGAAAACGCTAGCGTTCTTTTTGCGCTTGTTGAAGCTAGTCTAGCCTGTCACTTCAGTACAGCATCAGCAATAGCAATGACAGCGCTAACACTCTGAGGGAAAAAGACTAGCCTGTTTGGTGAGCCTAGTCTCCTATCACTGTGATGATTCCTCTAAAAAATACAAATAATAACGGCTACATGGAACATCAATGGCTATAACGATTACTGTAATGAGAACAAAAACATGAACAAATTTAATGAAAGGTTCCTGGATGACTGGGAATTGCATATAAATCAGATGAGACAGTTAGGCTGTATTCCCCATTGAAGCGTAGCATATGCTACACCCGCAGTAGCAGAGACTCTTATGTAAGCAGAAAGGGACGTAATTTAGGAGAGAGTGTGAGCAGTGTGAGGTGGGTGGGTGGACGAGCGAGACGTGCTCAGCCGTTATCTCCACCAGGAGAGGCCTTTGAGAGCGGTGACTCACGCAGGTGTGTTCTCCATGAGCGCTTTCCAGAGTTTAAGGGCCGTGACGGATCTGTCTGTCTCCTCTTTTTAAATGGACAGTCTGCTGTGGAAACACACAGGCAGATACTTAGCGTTATTTATAGTCTGGTGGTATTTTGGCCCGACAGCTGTAACAAAGATACCAACAGATTTCGCTAGAGCGTGCTGGCCGAGTTTGGCAGGAAAATTAGAAAGAACTGCTGAGGTTGCTAGCTTTGCTAACGGAAACTTTTTTTTTTCATTGATTGTAGGTCAAGGTGGACTGCTCCCACCAGGTACATATGATCCCATACAGTGTGTGGATGCGTAGGCTAATGCAAAGCATTTCAAAAAGCATAAGCCATCATTCAAAGATTAGTACTGTATGACGTGCACAGGATTACAGCCTTCAGCTCTCCTCCAATCAGAGCCCAGTTTGAGCTTTTGTTTGTAAATGGGAAACAAGCGAAGAACAATGCCCTACTCCAGCCAAATGGACAGCCACTGTATCAAGTCAAATAATGGTTGATTAATGGTTCTCCAGTGGTTCTGTGTCATCATCTGCAGAGCGCGGAACTGGAACATGTCCGTATTCACACAGCGCTTCCTGGTGAGCCGAGCGCCCCAGAGGTGATGACTCACAGGGTGGTCCGCTGTTCGCTGCCCAGTCAGACAGACGGACAGACAGACAGACAGACGGATGGACAGACAGTACAGGAAGTTCAAGGTTTGGGTCAGTCGGTCCTGAGGGGGTGAATAACTGACTGGTGTCCTCCTGACACAGTTTAAGTGTGCGGTCTCAGTGTCTCAGACAAGTAGTGCTATTGTCCTGTCCACTCCCTGACATTTTACTGAGTTGGCGTGTCTGTCTGTGTGAGTCTTGTGTGTCTGTGTGTGTGTGCATGTACAATGGAAGTGGATGTCAGCCCTTTGGCACACTGGGTTTGAGGGGTGTCAGTTTCAGCAATTGTAGAAACGCACGCACACACACGCACACACACATACACACACACACACACACAACCTCCCGTGTATGGAAGCCCTGTATGTTTTGGGGCGAGTGGGCTTGCCATTAGCCCTCAAAGTTCTTAGCCAAGAAACACCACCTGAATGATCTCCACTAAAATCTTGTGCCCATGTGAAAAGTCCAAAAGTTTGTTGGGATTAGAATGAGGAAGCTGCTGCTTCACTGATGTTGGAATGAGGCCTTTTGAGTGGCGCTCTGAATACGTAACAACATGGACTTGAAATAGCAAGCCTGGTAACCAAATCACTCTCATTCACTTTCATTCACTTCCGTGTGTGTGTGTGTGTGTGTGTGTGTGTGTGTGTGTGTGTTCATCTCATTGGTTAATGAGATGAACAGTGCACAGTACATCAAATCCTCCAACCATAATGCCAGTCTGATTATATAATTAAAAACCAGCTGCCAGTGACAGCCTCCAACACCATTGCATCAGCATGCACACAAACCTAAACAGGCGACGCATATTTCTCCATCGCATTTCACTCACACAGTTAGCTCAAATAGTTTTGGAAATATCAGTGGTGAACTCATAGCACTCACATATGTTCAGTATTAACCGTAGGCGTGATGACCATAACTCGAGACCTAAAACACCTTTCTGTTTCACTGCCTGGCTTCACCGGTGAACGTTGGTGCGACTCTCCGTTCTGCTGACGAAGGAGGCTTGTGGTAGATGCCCAGTTGAGGCTGTGTCATGCTGGCCTGGTCATGCCGGTCTGCCGCAGACGCGCTGTAGATGCCGGCGCTGTCTGACTGGTGCCGTGGCTGAGTGCCGGAGACGCCTGACTGGATGATGTGATTACAGAGTGGCCCTGTGGTCGGGCTGAAGGAAGGGCAGCTGGGTCAATCACACGCTCACCACCACCGCCCAGACAGACACACAGACAGACAGACAGATAGACAGACAGACAGACAGACAGGATCCAGGATG
>NC_045153.1:11580799-11585799 GCF_900700415.2 Clupea harengus
CTCTTCTTTCTCTCCTCTCCTCGTCTCGTCTCGTCTCATGCTGTCTGTCTCCTCGTCTCGTCTCGTCTCGTCTCATGCTGTCTGTCTCCTCGTCTCGTCTCGTCTCATGCTGTCTGTCTCCTCGTCTCGTCTCATGCTGTCTGTCTCCTCTCCTCGTCTCGTCTCATGCTGTCTGTCTCCTCTGCTCAGAGTCTCTCACCTGCTCTAGTATGGAGCAGCACAGCAGCCGTGTGACTGCACACATTCACACCTGCTTCATAGTGGAAGGAATTTACTGGTGTCTGTGTGTGTGTGTGTGTTTGAATTGTGTGATCAAACTGTGTGTCTGTGTGTGTGTCTGTGTGTGTGTGTTTGAATTAAGTGGTCAGCGTGTGTGTGTGTTTGAATGAAGTGGTCAGTATGTGTGTTTCAATTGAGTGTCAAAGTCAAAGTCAAAAAGTTTATTGTCGCATACACCAAATTGCTTCAGTGCAGCGAAATTCTTAGGACTTGGCCAGCAATATCTACACAGTAGACAGTAGATACAGATAACAAAGTAACATAGTAACATATACCAAAAATAACATTTAACACTATAACACTATAACATATAACATATAACACAAGAGTGATCAATCTTTGTGTGTGCGTGTGTGTTTAAATGAAGTGGTCAGTGTGTGTGTGTCAGCGCGTGTGTGCGTTTGAATGGTGGTCAGTGTGTGTGTGTGTGTGTGTGTGTGTGTGTGTTTGATGTGTGCTCTCTCTTTAATTGGGGTGGAGGATGGGGTAGCCGCTGAGCTGTGTGAGCTATTACAGCATAGTTAACCTTCATCTCTCTCCCTCTTTACCCTTCTCCCTTTCTCTCTCCCCTCCCTCTCTCTCTCCCCTCCCTCTCTCTCTATCCCTCTCTCTATCCCTCTCTCTCTCCCCTCCCTCTTTCTCCCCTCTCTCTCTCTCTCTATCCCTCTCTGTCTCCCCTCCCTCGCCCTCTCTTGCCCTCACTCTCTCCCCTCCCTCTCTCTCTCCCTTCCCTCTCTCTCTCCCCTCCCTCTCTCTCTCTCCCTTCCCTCTCTCTCTCCCCTCCCTCTCTCTTCCGTCCCTCTCTCTCTATCCCTCTCTCTCTCCCCTCCCTATGCTCACTGCATCACTCCGCCTCCCCTGAAGACGCTTTACAATTTGCTTCTTTTGTGTGTGATTTGAAGCTGTGTGTGTCTGTTTGTGTGTGTGTGCAAATGTGTGTGTGTGTGTGTGTGTGTGTGTGTGTGTGCGTGTGTGTGTGTGTGTGTGTGTGTGTGTGCGCGTGTGTGCGTGCGTGTGTGCCATTGTGTGTGTGTGTGTGTGTGTGTGTGTGTGTGTGTGTGTGTGTGTGAGCTGTTAATTAGATGGCCGCTTGTAGAGCGCTGAATTAAAGTTAAGTGGTTTCACCCACGATGGTTTTTCCAGGTCTAGTCATATCTCTGTGTGTGTGTGTGTGTGTGTGCATTCGCATGTATGTGGGCGCGTGCATGCATGTGTGTGTGTGTGTGTGTGAGTGCGTTTGTGTGCGTGTCTATGTGTGTGTGTGTGTGCGTCTGTGTGTGTGGGGGTAAAGGTTAGCCACTTAGCTAAAGGTTGCGTTTGCTCTCCAGGGCTTTTGATCAGGAGATGAAAGTGTGTGTGAGGCTTTGATTTCGTCCTAGACCGGCTGAAAGGAGACCCAACTGATCAGTCACACAGTTAACAGACTTCATCTCCCTATAACCCCCTCTCTTTTACTCACTCTATCTGCTATACAGACGCATATTAGCTCTTGTAGTTTTTTGCAGTAGTAGAACAGGAAAGGTGTGTGTGTGTGTGTGTGTGTGTGTGTGTGTGTGTGTGTGTGTGTGTGTGTGTGTGTGTGTGTGTCTGTGTACCTTAGAAAGATGCTTCATTTCGGTTCAGTTTATTTCAGAACTTGTGTGGATGTAGTATTAGTAGGATACCTACCTGCAGGGTTTGGTGAGATTTCCTATGGGTGTGTTGGAGGTAGGAGGTTCTTTGCTAAGATGTTAGCATGGAGACATGACGTTATTTTTTGGACATTTATTTTCTCCCACCTGTAGGCTAGTTTGGAGCGAAGCTGTTTATGTATTTATATCTTTCTCTATCTGTGTCTCTATCGTCTGTCTGTCTATGCTATCCGTTTGTCACCCTCTTCTCCGTTTGTCACCCTCTCTCTCAGTCTTACTCCCTCTCCCTCTCTTAATAGCTGGGATGTGTCATCAGAATGGCAGAAGGTGTTGGGGTGGGTGGGAGGGAGAAAGGCATCTGGACGTCAGATGGGAAAAAAGATGAGAGAAGAACTGGGTTGAAAATATCATCTTACCAGTTACTAATGATATAACAGACAGACAGGCAGACTGGCGTGCTCACACACACACACACACACACACACACACACATTTGGCCTTGGCAGTGGGTGGCCTTTGGCATGGCTGTAGAGTGCAGATTGAGTGGTATGAAGTTGTATGCCATCTATAGATGCTGATGACATAAGAGACCAGTGATGGCATTCAGTCAGTCAGGGCTTCCTTCAGGTCCTCTTCTCTGGGTCTTAAGTTAAGAACTAGTGGTCTTCTCTTCTCCTCCCTATTCATCATTTCTTTCTTTCTTTCTTTCCTATGGGATATGTGCACCTGTCCTTGTGTGTGTGTGTGTGTGTGTGTGTGTGTGTGTGTGTGTGTGTGTGTGTGTGTGTGTGTGTGTGTGTGTGTGTGTGTTGGGGGTGGGACTCTGTGTTAATGGACCCTCTGAAGTCGTGTTGTGTGCTCTGGCCGCTGGGTTGCCGTGGGAACTGTGAGGGGCTCCAGCTGTTCCTCATTGGGCCAGGCTGAACTCCAGGGAAAAAGAGGCAGAGAAAGAAAGAATGAGAGAGAGAGAGAGAGAGAGAGCTGAAGAGAGTTGAAAAGTAAAAGACTGGTGTGTGTGCTAATCATTGCAGGTATGTGTGTGTAGTGTGTGTAGTGTGTGTAGTGTGTGTGTGTGTGTGTGTGTGTGTGTGTGTCTGTGTGTGTGTGTGTGTGTGTGTGTGTGTAAAGAAGTAGCAGCAGCAGCAGCAGTCATTGAGCTAGTTGAGTAAGTTAAACTTTAACTGAGTTCATTTGGACTGAGCAACTCAAATAGTACTCATTCATAGAGTGCAAACACATTCACACCATACACACATTCACACAAAACACACACACGCAGGCCTCCCTGTCAGTGCACACACACACACACACACACACACACACACCATATTATACCATTTTCTGTTTTACAAAAGATACCTACACATATTAGTGTGCGCGTGTGTAGGAATGTGTGTTTCCCAAATCCTCTTAAAGGAAAGCCCTTATCTGTGTATATTGTCCTTCTCATAATCGCACACATGTGCACACCACCCAGTGATTAGGCTCTACTCTCTCAAGATCATTGATAGAAATGATGCTGTCCAGGCACTTAGTTGCTTTTAGCCTCGCTTACAGACCAAGCGCTTCTGATTCCACTAGTCTGTGTAGACCTGGGGGAACAGAGCAGTGCAGTGCAGTGCGGTGTGTAAACTAGTATGTGTAGAGCAGAGCAGAGCCGTAAACCTGTCGGCACAAAGGTAGAGGCGTGCTAGCAAAAGACACGCTAACACTTTATTTGGATAGTCCGCCTACGAAGACCTTACAGATGGCTTGTTGAAATTCAAGTTCAGTCTTTTTTTCCATTTTTCACTGAACATCACCTTAATCAAACACAATCCCTTACCTTAACCATATCTTGTAGTTGACATAGTTTCAACAGATGTGTTTATAATCTGAGCATCTGTAGATTCGTCTATAGGGGACCATCCAAATAAAGTGTGACCAAAGACACTAACACCAATGGAATTTTTTTCCTTCCTTGCTGACATGCTGGTTCCCCATACCAGACATCGCCAGTTCAATCCTAGTGCAGGACTGCTTGTCCAGCAGGCTCCTGGAGCTCACCTGCTAGAGCCAGACACTACCAACACCAGAGCCATGGGTGTGATCCTCGAGTACACGTTCAGATAAAACAGTATATCTGCTGGAGTATAAGTCACTGCTACAATAGAAGTGTCTCTTACATGAATACCTGCTGGGCTGGGCTTGGCTGTGCTGTGCTGTCTATTTCACCTGCAAGTGCATTAGTAAGTGTGTAATCAATTTTTTGTATCTGTCTCTCTTTCTCTCTCTCTACCTCCCCCGTCTCTCTATCTTTTCTCTCAGGAGATAAGGATGGCAGTAAAGTGACCACAGTGGTGGCTACGCCAGGGCAGGGGCCCGACCGGCCGCAGGAGGTCAGCTACACCGACACCAAGGTGATCGGCAACGGCTCGTTCGGTGTGGTCTACCAGGCAAAGCTGTGCGACTCTGGCGAGATGGTGGCCATCAAAAAGGTCCTCCAGGACAAGAGGTTCAAGGTGAGGAGGCAGAGATGGTGTGTGTTTTTGTGTGTTTGTGTGTCTGTGTGTGTGTGTGTGTGTGTGTGTGTGTGTGTGAGAGAGAGGGGGGGGGGAAGCTTAACTTAACTTTATATTAGTTTTATAGTTTTATTATTTGTACAAACAGATAATCTATTGTGTGTGTGTGTGTGAGAGCGAGAAAGGGAGAGAGAGAGAGAGAGAGAGAGAGAGAGAGAGAGAGAGAGAGAGAGAGAGAGAGAGAGAGAGAGAGAGATAGATAGAAGGGTGGAGTGGATGGAGTGTCGGGACCAGACCTGTAGCCTGTCTAACAGACTAACAGATGGGTGCAGTCTGGTCCCTGTGTGTTTCCCAGTTGAAGTTAGGAACAGTGTGGAAAGCAGCACCAACCTTCCCTCTCATCCATCCATCATGGAAATACAGGGTGGTGGTAGTGGAGTTGGGGAAGAAGGGCATCCCTCTTTTCCCTTAAGAATGGAGAGGAGAGTGAGAGAGAGTGAGAGTGAGATATTGGGTGAGTGAGTGAGTGAGGGACAGAGTGAGTGACATAGAGAGTGTGAGAGAGAGAGAGAGTGAGTGAGTGAGTGAG
>NC_045153.1:11588299-11600799 GCF_900700415.2 Clupea harengus
GTCCCGTTTGAAAGCAGAACTCTCACACAGCGCCCTGCCAGAGACGCTTCCAAAAGAAACTGCTCCTTTAGTTACTACTCCACGTCTCCCACTACAAACTGTTCCTTTTTTTTTTTTTTTTAACAAACGTTCACAACACACCGTCTCACCAGAAGGCATATCAGTAGGAGACGCCTCCCTAAACCAGGCCGACAAGAAACAGTCCCACCTGGAACTGTTCTTTGTGAAACTGTCCTATTACATTCAGTTCCCTTTGAAACGGAGCTAGGAGTGATCCCAGTAGACACTACCGCACTTGAAAGAGTCACAATAGCTTCAGGAAAGGTTCTATCAGGCACAGTTCCCTTAAAGAGAGAGGTGTTGACTAAAAGTAGCGAGGTAACTAGCTTACAGCCTACTGACTTATCAACAACAGCATAGTTGACATTGATAAAAGCTAGCTAGCTGGGAATCTGTAGCAAGGTAACTAACTTACAGCCTACTGACTTATCAACAACAGCATAGTTGACATTGATAAAAGCTAGCTAGCTTGGAATCTGTAGCGAGGTAACTAGCTTATAGCCTACTGACTTATCTGGCAAAAACAACAGCGTAGTTGACATTGATAAAAGCTAGCTAGCTAGCTTGGAATCTGATATATGTTGATGATATATTTGTTGAGGGCGTGCTGTAAAAGTTTTCCCTTCATTTTAACTGGGTTTTCGCCCTGGAGCACACCACTGTACAGGACAGCTCATGACCACTGCAGGTCTGTTTATCTCTCTCACATGACCAGGCATCATCAAAACTACCTCACAGAAACCAACTGAAAGTTATAAATGAAAAGAAACTCGCCTAATGATGCTTTAAACAGACTCCATAAGAAACTCTTTTGGCAGACACAGTTCCAATGAACAAACTCCATCAAGGGCAGCCTAACTGTCTTTTTAAATAGGCATTCTTCCCGGGAAGGGGCCCATTGTAAGCAGCCATGCCGTAAACACCCTATTTAAAACTATCTTAGCCCAGCTCAAATATGCCTCTCCGTTACCCTGAACCTAACAGAAGCACCCTAGCAAAAACGCCACGGCGATTTGAAAGTCCCATTTCCTCAAATCTCCTCCCTCGGGAACCTTAAAATGTGAAAAAAATAATAATTAGTATTCAAGAAGCAGGTAGACACACCCATGCCAGAGAGCCTCCTCCTCCCCCCTACAGTGCCGTCCCATCAGCTCGTGTGAGAGCAGGGCAGAGAGAGGCGGCCATCTGAAACCTGAGAGGCGGCGCAGCGCTGGCCAGTGCTGAGCCATCAGGCCAAGTAGAGCAGAGCAGAGATGGGCAATTGATTAGTCAGCCTGTGCTCTGGTGTCAGCAGCACGGGCCTGGATGATGGGGTGATGTAATGCTGCTTGAGGTCGATGCCAGGGGAGTGGGGGAGTGGGGGAGGGGGGGGGTCTGGGCATGAGGTCTGGGCATGTCTCTCTCATGCACACGCACACTCACACACACACTCACACACGCACACACACACACACTCACACACACTCACACGCACACACACAGAGATAGACAGACAGACAGACAGGCGAGGTGCAAGGGATTAACAAGTCTGTGCCCCGGACCGCTGTGCCCCACATACACTTGAATATCTGAGCACTGAGAAGGCCATGTCCTGTGCGTGTGCGTGTGTGTCTGTGTGTGCCTGTGCGTGTATGTTTGTGTGTGTGTATGTGTGTGCGCGCCTTTGTGTGTGCGAGTGTGTATATGTGTGTGCGCGCCCATGTATATGTGTGTGAGAGAGTGTGCTTATGCATGTATGTGGGTGAATATGTGCACTTGTCAGTGTGTGTGTGTGTGTGTGTGTGTGTGTGTTAAAGCCAGGTTATGGGTCAGTAAGGACTGTATGTGCTGGAGAGAGCCCCACCCAGTGTGTCCGGCATGGCAGTGGGGGAGGGGAGAGAAACAAGAGAGATGGGGACAGAGGAACAGGGGGAGAGAGAGAGAGAGAGAGAAGAGGGAGAGAAAAGGGAGAAGGGAGAGGAGAGGGGGAGATAAAAGGGAGAGGGAGAAGGGAGAGGAGAGGGGGGGAGAGAGAAGAGAGAGGGCAGAGGGGGAGAGAGAAGAAGGGATAGATAGGTAGAGGGTAGAATGATGAAGTCATGAGGAGGGAGGTAGAGACACTTTTAGATAGAGGGAGAGGTGGGGTTGGATGGTGATGGAAGACTGTTACTGTTGCCTTACATGAAGGACTGTTGTTATATTATCACTATGTTACTGTTGCCTTACATGAAGGACTGTTGTTATATTACCACTATGTTACTGTTGCCTTCCATGAAGGACTGTTGTTATATTATCACTCTGAATAGCAGCTTTGGCAGGACTGGATCTGAGCATCATGGTGATAAAGCAGTGGAGACAGTGGAAGGCAGCGGGAGAGACATGGAGAGGATGAGTAGGCAGTGAAGAGGAGGGGGAAATAAAGAGCGGGAAGGAGAGAGAGAGAGGGAGGGATAGAGAGAAGGAGAGAGTGAGGGAGGGATAGAGAGAAGGAAAGAGAGAAAGAGGGCGTTGTCTGTAGTGCATCCTGGGTAGACAGAGGAAACCACAGAGAGGGATGATGTCACCAGGGAGAGTAAAGTGATGTCACTGAAAGCAGGGGGTTGGAAGAGAGCGAGAGAGGGGGGGCGGGGGGCGTGGACGGGGGGTTGCGAAAGGGAAAAAATTGGGAAGAAGGGAGAGGTTGGGGAGTAAAGAGAGAAAGAAAGACATTTGGATATTGAGAGTAGCATGAAAGGAGGGCACGAATACACACACAGACACACACACACACACACACACACACACACACACACCGACACACACCCACACACACACACACACACACACACAGACACACACACAGATAAATAAAGACAGAGAGAGCGAGTGGCAAGAGAGTAGGCTGTTAAACAGAGAAGCGTGTGTGGGCTGTCAGCTGGCTGCATGAATGTGCATCTGATAGCCCGGCTACTGGACATTAAGGCCTGACCTTGTCCAAACACGCTCCCATATTTTTAGATATTACGCCCATTAAAGCGCACAGGCCTATGTGAGAATACCACTGCACTCATCTATTCATCTCTCTCCCTCCGCCTTCCTGTCTCTCTCTCTCTCTCTCTCCCTTTCTGTCCCTCTCTCTCCCTCTCTATCTCTCCCTCTCTCCCTCTCTCTCTCCCTCTGTCTTATCTGTGTTGTGAGTGTGTTGTTTAGACAAGGCTCTTTTAAAAGCCGCTCTTAAGGCATCCCCGTCCCCCAGAACAGCTCCATCACGGCGAGGCAGCTCCCACCACATCCCCCTCTGTTTATAAACCCAGTGGTGATTTTAAAGAGCAGCACATGGAGCTCTGTTAAGGCCCATGACCATCTCCTCTGCAGAGATGAGGCGTGATCCAGGCTATTCGTACTCTGAACCGAACGCCAACGGGCCCGTGTGACGCTGAAGATGGTTATGGTGTTAAACCTGCGCTCACACGCTCACCAGAGGTCACTTTTCAATGCAGTCTCAACACTTGTGCTGAGCGTTGAGACTGAGACTGAGCTTTGAGACTGAGACTGAGCTTTGAGACTGAGACTGAGCTTTGAGACTGAGACTGAGACTGAGACTGAGCTTTGAGACTGAGACTGAGAGCTTTGAGATTTAGCTTAGGTCTTTAGACAGGAGCGAGAAAGCGGAGTGGAAGTTGGTGCAGACTCCTCCTGTCTGTCTGAGCTGGACCCTGGTGCTGTCTGAGACATGGAGAATGGAGGAAAATGGAGAGATTTGATGGACAACTAGCCAGATGAATGAATGAATGGATGGATGGATAGATGGATGAATAGATAAATAGAGAAAGAGATGCAGAGCTTGGTGAGAGAGTGAGCTCATGTACTTTGTTGTTTTAAAGTGGAAAAACCTGGAGGCATGGAACTCTGGGAATTTACACACACACACATGGACAGCTGTTACGGGGGGAGGGTGGGGGAGTGGTGTTCATACAGTTTGTATTACAAGTCTTGGGTGACTTTGAAGTCTGGTGTGTGTGTGTGTGTGTGTGTGTGTGTGTGTGTGTGTCTGCCTGCCTGTGCGTGCTCAATACCTTAAAAAGACTGATACAATTTTGTAACTAGTTACCTAAGATGCTCTGTGCTTCAAGATTAATCATTTTTTTCTCCCCACATTCTCCCCCTCTCTCTCTTTCATCTCTCTCTGTCTCCCTTTCTCTCTCTCTCTCTTGCATCTGTCTCTGTCTCTGTCTCCTTCTCAGAACCGGGAACTTCAGATCATGCGGAAGCTGGACCACTGCAACATTGTGCGCCTGCGTTACTTCTTCTACTCCAGTGGAGACAAGGCAAGGCTTACCCTCCTCCTTTACCTCTCTCTGCTCTGTCCATCCGTTCGTCCCTTCTCTCTCGCTCTCATTCTCTCTATCTGCTCTGTCCATCCGTTCGTCCCTTCTCTCTCGCTCTCATTCTCTCTCTCTGCTCTGTCCGTCCGTCCCTTCTCTCTCGCTCTCATTCTCTCTCTCTGCTCTGTCCATCCGTCCCTTCTCTCTCGCTCTCATTCTCTCTCTCTGCTCTGTCAGTCCATCCGTCCCTTCTCTCTCGCTCTCATTCTCTCTCTCTGCTCTGTCCATCCGTCCCTTCTCTCTCGCTCTCATTCTCTCTCTCTGCTCTGTCTCTCACATGATCTGTGCTGAGACTAAAGTGTCTTGCGTCTGAAGTGTCTCTGGAATGCGTGTGTGTGTGTGTGTGTGTGTGTGTGTGTTTACTGAGCAACCATAGGGTGTGTGTGTGCGCGCGCAGGTGTCAGCATCTGTCAGACTGACACGCCCAGATGTCAACCGTGTGTCAAACAAACACACACACACACACACACACACACACATACACACATATTTAGAAATACACACTCTTTCCGTCCCATACAAACCCATTTTACAAGCTTCATTTGAATCCACCTGTCAAATATCAGTAGCCTATATGGGATTTAAACATTTCAGTTTCATTTGAGTTCAGTGTGTATATACATTGTTTGTTTCTTGTGGCACAGAAAACACGTATGCGCACGCACACACACGCATACACACCCATACACACGCACGCACACACGCACGCACACACACACACACACGCACGCACACACACACACACAAACACTCCCTGTTCTTCTCTGAGCAGAGAAGAGGAGGCAGAGAGATTTTTGGGGTGGGGGTAAATGGGCCTGGTGAAAGATTGAGGAGAAGGGGGGAGGAGAGGAGAGTTGAAAGAGTGGAAAAGACGGGAATAGGAGAGGAGAGTTGAAAGAGTGGAAAAGACGGGGATAGGAGAGGGGGAAAGAGGAGAGGAGAGTTGAAAGAGTGGAAAAGACGGGGATAGGAGAGGGGGAAAGAGGAGAGGAGAAGAAGAGGGGGAGGAAAAGAAAAGAAAGCAGAGCACATGACTGGCTGCAACCTAGAGCTAGAGCTAAATTTAGCTCTGTGCTTTACACACACGCACGCACGCACGCACACGCACACATACTGCACACATGCGCACACACACATACTGCGCACACACACACACACACACACACACACACATACTGCACACACACACACACAGAGACACGTGTGCAATACATTCACACATGGAGGTGAAGGCACACAGGGACATGCAGACAGGGACATGCATAGTTATGCAGAGTTAAGATATCTCCTTGCACTTATTCACACACACACACACACACACACAGAGACACGTGTGCAATACATTCACACATGGAGGTGAAGGCACACAGGGACATGCAGACAGGGACATGCATAGTTATGCAGAGTTAAGATATCTCCTTGCACTTATTCACACACACACACACACACACACACGCACACACACACACACAGAGAGAGCAAGAGAGAGGTGCAATGTTGCTGGTATTGCCAACTGACTTCACAGCATTTCAATTGGTCTTTGGGTGGGAGGAGAACTGGATAAAGTTGCTTTAACAAGCAGACACATACACACACATACACAAACATACATACACACACACACACACACACACACACACACACACACACACACACACACACACACACACACACACACACACACACACACACACACACACACAGACACACACACACACACCCTTAAGTCTCACCTGAGCTGTGGTGACCTTCAATCTGCCTGATCTAATGACTTCTACTTTTGCCTGCAGCAGAACCGGTTCCATTCGTCCGATCTTTCTCTCTCTCCTTCTCTCTGTTCTTTCTCTCTCTACTTCTCTCTGTTCGGTCCTTATCCCTCTTTTTTTCCTCCAGCCCCCCCCCTCTCATCCTCTTCTTGTGAAAGTGAGGACCTGGATGATTGAATGCGTTGAGCAGCTGCTAGTGTCACTCCACCGATGCACTGACCTATACATTCACTGGACCTGACCTCAGCTCTGCCTAGGTGCTTCTGCAGGCCTGTTAGGCAGACTGAAGACGTTCTGACAAACAGCATGGGGGACGCAAAGGGACACATGAATTCATGTCTTAAAGATTAAGAGCCCCAGGCCTGGTGGACGGACGGACAGACAGACAGACAGACAGATGGACAGAGAGAGAGAGGCTGGAAAAACAGGCCTGACAGATAGGCAGACAGGCAGACACTTATAGACAGACGAACACACACACACACACACACACACACACACACACACACACACACACACACACACACAGAGACCAACAGGGCTGGTGTTACAGGGCCCCCGGTTGCCCTGGCAGCTGGTGATGGATATTCCAGTGTTCCAGCTTTTCCTTGAATCCCAGTGACACAGAACCAGGAACTCAGCTAGAACAGGCCCGGAATGCTGCTGCTGTATGGAGGAGGGGAATCATGACACTGCTCATATCTCTGTCAGCATGATACACACACACACACACACACTCACACACACACATACACACACACACACACACACACACACACACACACACACACACACACACACACACACACACACACACACACACACACACACATACACATGTTCACCTAAATCATAAGCGCACACACACACACATACACTTTCTCTCTCTCTCTCTCTCTCTCTCTCTCTCTCTCTCTCTGTCACAAATAACCATACGCACATACGTACTTACATATTCAACCAACCACAAGAATTCACACCTCTCACAGAGGCAGACACTCATGTACTCACTCTCATTCACTCAAACTCCTATAGCACAAGCACACACACACACACACACACACACACACACAGAGGTCTACCCAAATCATAAGCGCACACACATACACTTTCTCTCTCTCTCGCTCTCTCTCTCTGTCACAAATAACCATACGCACATACGTACTTACATATTCAACCAACCACAAGAATTCACACCTCTCCCCTATATCACACACACACACACACACACACTTCTGTTTGACCAAAGAAATTCACACTCACATATGAAAATACACAGAGACAAACGTACACACCTCCACACACAGACAAACACACACATGCGCTATGTTTGGTGCCGGACTCACAAATGATTTGAAAGGAAAATCTGATGTGTATGTTGTAAAGTCATCTCGACCTGTCAGCCATCTTGTTCGCATCAGCTGTTGTTGTCCAATAAATCAGGAGGTATGTGGTGGGGAATTCTCTCCTCTCCCCCTTCCCCTCTCTCCCTCTCTCTTTCTGTTTGTCGTTTACCCTTTCCCCCTCTTTCTCTCTCTCTCTCGCTCTTTCTCTCTCTCTCTCTCTCCCCACTCTGTCACTCATCTTTTCTCTCTCTCTCTCTCTCTCTCTCTTTCTCTCTCTCTCTCTCCCTGTCTCTCTCACTCCACAGATTTTTTTCCTCCCCTCGTCTCCTGCTACCTCCCCAATTCCCTCTGCCCCCCCCCCAACCTCTCCACCCCTATCCCCCTCTCTACCCCTCTCCCCCCCCTCTCTCCCTCCTCCTCTCTCTGATCTAATTGTGGAGGTTGGCACAGTAAAGTGGGCATAGTATGCCAGGCGTGGAAGGGGAGCTGGGCACACGAGGGAATGAAGGGATAAAGGAGAGAAAGAGGGACAGGAGGGGAGGGGTGAGTGGTGGGGGTTGGGGGGTACAAGCTTTTCTAGGAAACGGAGGCTGGCGCAAGAATGGAACTAATACAACCAAAGTGAGGATGGAGAGAGGCGCGCGCGTGCGTGCGTGCGTGCGCGCGTGCGTGTGTGCGCTTGTGGTGGGTGATGAGGTCATGTCATGTTTCCCTCTGGTTGCAAGGTCACAGCCGCACACAGCCGCACAGATGCACACACACACACACACACACACACACACAACCACACACACACACATCGGCACATGGTAATACTACCATCAGAGTCTTGTCCTTACGAAACATACTCACGGTGTGTGCTGGCACTCTGACCTCTGATACAACTTCGCAGAAACATGTGTCTCATGCACCCACTGATAAGGGCCTCCAGTTTTGTGTTGATAAGATATCGGTGTCAGTTTTATTTTGGGCTTTACCATAGGGGTTATATATCACCAGCATTCTCCCTCGCTTTTCTTCTCTCTCTCTCACACACACACACACACACACACACACACACACACACACACACACAGAAACGCGGCCTGTACTTCTACTCCAGACATTCTCTGTCACACATTCACACCCACCCACCTTAAACATGCATACACATGCCTGCACGCATAAATACACACACGCACACACACACACACACACACACACACACACATATACACACACTTTTCCCCTCAACATGAGGCATTAACTACAGTCCATCTCTGCCTGCAATCCCTCTAGTTTTATTGACTGGTCTGTAAGGCTGGGGTAGAGCTAGCTGTGTGTGTGTGTCTGTATCTGTGTGTGTTTGCGTTTGTCCTTTGTCCTTTGTGTGTGTGTGTGTGTGTGTGTGTGTGTGTCTGTCTGTGTGTGTGTGTGATGGGGGAGGGGGCAGATGCCCACTGATGCCCAGCGAGGCTGGCAGGGGCACAGACAGACAGCGGTGACACCAGTGTCGCAGAGAGCAGCCAGATGACCCGCCTCGTGCCCCTGGGCAGGGGTGACACCAGCCACAGGATCATGACTGGCACAGACTGGCATCAGAGGGCACATGGATAGTGTTGGGGGGAGGGGGCAGAGAGAGAGAGAGAGAGAGATAGAAGGAGAGACAGAGAGAGAAGGAGAGAGAGCGCTGAAAATACAGATGGGTTTTAAGGGTTATTTGTAGAACATGATGTCAGCTATACAGTCTCCCAATGTACTACATGCACACAGCTGACACGTACAGATTAGAACATACAGGTTAGAACATACAGATTAGAACATACAGGTTAGAACATACAGATTAGAACATACAGGTTAGAACATACAGGTTAGAACATACAGATTAGAACATACAGATTAGAACATACAGGTTAGAACATACAGGTTAGAACATACAGGTTAGAACAGTTTTCCTTAGAAGTTTTTTAGATTGATGGCTTAAAATGAGTGAATAATAAGTGCCACAAGTGACCCAAACCTTCTAAGGTTGTTGTTTGCCAGCCATCAACAGAACAGAAGACTAAAACAAACATTATTTGCAGGCGATTGGGAAGATGAGCGAATTCATTTGACAGGCTACGGAGGTCTGTGTTGAATAGGGGGGCGTGGCCGGAGCGGAGTTTAGCACAGACGTGACATTTTCTCAGTGGTTTTGTTTTCTAATTAATGCTTGTTCATCGTTGCGATCGTTGTTGTGTTTATAAGAAAGAAATACAGCCTTGCAGGACAAAATACAGGGGAATTTGGGCGATTTTGATGCACAAAATGATGTTTCCGTCTGAAAGTTGCAATTCTGTTTCAAATTCTGCAAATTCCGTCTGTTTTCTGTTATGGCGGAAATTTTCTCCCCACGTACCCCCTGAACCACTTCACGTACCCCTGGGGGTACGCGTACCCCAGTTTGGGAACCGATGGGTTAGAACATACAGATTAGAACATACAGGTTAGAACATAGGGGCACGGTCTCTCATGCAGACTGAATACACATTTCTGTTTGGAAATGGGGAGTGTGTTGGTGTGTTTAATGTGCCTGTGTGAACTCATATTGTGTGTGTGTGTGTGTGTGTGTTTGTGTGTGTGTGTGTCATTATGTAAAGCTGTGGCAATGATAGCCTTTATGTAACGTAGGGGGACTAGAACAGAACAGTTCTCCAGTGGGCGAGTGTTATCGGAGACACACACACACACACACACACACACACGGACACACACACACACAGAGCATACCCTCCATAACCATATGACTGCAGTTTAGACATAGCCCCTTATCTCCAGGCCTAATACCTTCTCCCTTTCTCACACTTTTGAGCAAATACCCTATCTCTCTCTATCTCTCTCTGTCTCTCTCTCTCTCTCTCTCTCTCTCTTTCTCACTCTTAAACACACACACGCGCACACACACACACACACATAGTTGGATGCATGGCGCTATGTGGGTTAGGGTTGCTTGCACATAGTCACCTTTACTCTCACAGAAGATCAGAAGAATGGGTCAATGAACTCTCACTTGCACTCGCACTCTCTCCTACCTTCTGTTTTCCATTCTATCATTTGCATGCGGTCATGCCTCTAGTCACAGTGAACATTAAATCAAAACAAAAAGATATATGAATCTGTTCAAGTGGCGAATCCTTTCAGAACGTCTTATATTGTGACTCATATTCTCCACGCAAAACTCTTCCTCTCTTTTGTTCTCCCTCCCTCTTCTCTCTTTCAATCGCTCTGCTGTTTCATGATGCATCAGTCCTGTGTTCTGTTCATGAATTAAACTTTTCTAGTCACGTGTCATGGCCGACACGGCAGTGTATCTATGGTATATATGCTAAGAGATGTCTGACATTTTGGATGCAGTCTCGTATGTGTTCTCTCATGATAGACAATTTATGATTAAGAAAGGGATAGAGAGGGAGAGAGAGAGAGGGAGAGAGAGAGAGGGGGAGAGAGAGAGGGGGGGGAGGCTCTGAATGTATTGTCACCGTGGGAGATGCCGGCTACCATGCAAGGAGCTATCTCTCAGCCAGTCAGGCACTGGGTAGAGTCACATGACTCCAGCGGATCAGCCAATCGGCTGACTTCCCATGCTGCCAGTAGCCAATGAGCTGGCATCTTCGCTGATGGGTTGTAATTGAGGAAGTGCTGTTGCCGTAGCGAGGTGGGAGAGTGAGTCATCTGCGGCTCATGGGCTAATTTTAGCATCTGGGTGCTAGTGGGGGTGTGAGGGTGGTTGTTTTGTTCACCCTATAGACTGGAGCTCTTTTCTCAATGAAGCAGAGAATCAGACAGAAAGAGAAGACCGCAGATGAATGGTGGATAAACTGTAAAGATGCCCATAGGGGAGTACATGAGAGATGATCCCTGATTTAATAAACATGTGGAACTGACTGGGGGGGGGATGACCAATGACCAATGACCAACAGGTACGCACACCCCTGTCATTCACACACACACACACACACACTCACTCACTCACTCACTCACTCACTCACTCACTCACTCACTCACTCACTCACTCACTCACTCACTCACTCACTCACTCACTCACTCACTCACTCACTCACTCCACTCACTCCACTCATAAGTCTGATCATCCCTTTTCTTCTCTGATGGATATTTCACATGCATCCGTGCGCGCACACACCACACACACACACACACACACACAAACACACACACTTGGCACACATACACAGAGGGAAGCCAGACCCAGATATTAGGCTGACAGATCTGTGCCACTGTTCCTCAGTTCAGTGCAGTGTTTCATGTTAGACTTGTGTCTCCAGAACAGTTCTCCACACACACACACACACACAACCACCCACCCCCCCCCCCACACACCCACCCACACACACACACACACACACACACACACACACACACACACACACAGTGTTTCATGCCTGTGTTAGACCCATGCCCCGTGTGTTCCTATCGGAGAGCAGTTAACATGTAAAATCCTATAGAACGGGAGCTGCAATTCTTCCTCTACTACGAGGGGAGGAGGAAGGACAGAACAAAGTAGGACAAAAGAGACGGAGGCAGAGAAAGAGAGAGAGAGACGCAAGGAGAGGTCAGTGGTAACATTGAAAGGTTGGGGTGGGGAGGAGATAGGAAAAGAGAGGTGGGGAGGAGATGAAGGGAAGGAGGAACGAGAGATAAAAAGAGAAAGAGATGGAAGAGAAAATGAGAGGACACCGGAGGAAGAGGGTGCAGGAAGGAGAATGATAATCTCCCATTCTATAAGAGAGCACACAAACACATACCAACCCCCCTCCACAGACACACACCCCCACACCCACACACACACACACACACACACACACACACACACACACACACACACACACACACACACACACACACACACACACACACACACACACACACATCTGGCCATTAAGCAGCAGGACTTTCTTTCTTCCTTTTTTAATGCTGTGTTTTTTTTCTTTTCTTGTCCTCCTTTTCTC
>NC_045153.1:11608299-11730799 GCF_900700415.2 Clupea harengus
ATGGTTTCTACAACCCTTTGTCATAGAAATGCAACTAGGTAGGCCAGATACAAAATTGCTGAAATCAGACCTCGCCAGGTGGTTGGTTATCAGGCTGCACTGCAAGCCAAAATGGCTTTCAATCCACCTCAGCTTCCCTCTCTTCCCACAGTGAAAGGGGAATGTCTATCATGAGCCTGTCTTTACTTAATACCTTAAAACTTAAAACCTTAATGGCAGCCACCACCCCTGTTTTTAAGACTCAGATTCTCTCTCTCCCTCCACCCCCCCCCTCTCTACCCCCCCCCCCCTCTCTCTCTCTCTCTCTCCCCCTCTCCTTCTCTTGCAAGTAGTCTGTGTAGTTGGACAGTAAGAGTCTTTCATACAGGGACTGAGGCCATCTCTCCCGCTATGTTTGATCTGAAAGTCATCTTTCAGCCCCTGTGCCTCTTTTGTTCCATGCGGTTATTGTGCTGGCATTGGCTCCTTAGACTGCCCTTATTCCATGCAGTAAACCAAATTATCTTACTCAATTTACCACTTGGGGAGTTCATGCGCCCTCTGGTGGCTGCTCTCTGAACTACATACTCTTTCAGTCGATCTGCACCTGCTTCAGCTCTTCAAGTCTCTGGTGTTGTGTTGTTGTTCTACTTCTCTTCTCCCATCCCTGTCTGCCATGTGTGTTTATCCTTGTGAAATGTGCCTGGTCCGTCTTAAATGTGTGTGTGTGTGTGTATATAGTGTTGCCTATACAAGACAGATAGGAGCATAGGACACCTACAGTAAGAGAAAGAGATATAGGCCAAGATATACTGTATACTTATAAAATATACTTCTTAACATCTATATACATAACGATATACATAATTTACGTTAATGAAGCTCTCTATGAATTGAACTCCGAAACATCTCCTACTTCAAATCAATAAGAAGTAGGAGATCAAGCTGACATAGTACCTGTTGGAGAGGCACCAGCTTATGAATCACCAGATCTAGTACGATTGGCTATCTGATGAAGGTGCTGTCCTCTGATTGGCTGACTTACCTGTCCATTCCTCTGTGGTTGGCTTTCCTTAGCAGGTATGCCACATACAGGACAGCTGTATAAACTGATGAATCACTAGCTCTATTTGGATAGGTTATCCACTTAATGGTCGCTGGTTATTGGCCGACCATATATGTGCTTGTCCATGATTGGCTGTCTGACCTCTCTCCCGTTCTGTTGTGATTGGCTGTCAGGTGTTCCGGCCCCGCACGCCACCGGAGGCGATTGCGCTGTGCTCACGGCTACTGGAGTACACGCCCACGGCCCGCCTGACGCCGCTGGAGGCCTGTGCACACTCCTTCTTCGACGAGCTGCGTGAGCCCAACATCAAGCTGCCCAACGGCCACGAGAAGCCCTCGCTCTTCAACTTCACCACACAGGGTAAGAGAGAGATAAGCCCTGTCTCAAAGTCACCTCTCTCTCTTTCTCTTTCTCCCTCTCTCCTAACTTTACCACTCAGGGTGAGACACAAGACCTGTCTCACAGTAGCCTGTCTATCTTCCTCTCCAACTGTCTCTTTCTTTCTATCTCTCTCTCTTCAACTTCACCACTCACAATGAGACACAAGACTAGTCTCACAGTACCTATATCCTCTCTCTCTCCCTCCCTCCCTCCCTCCCTCCCTCTCTCTCTCTCTCTCTCTCTCTCTCTCTCTCTCTCCCTCTCCCTCTCTCTCTCTCTCTCTCTCTCTCTCTCTCTCTCACCACTCAGGATAGGAGAGCAGTTTCCAGAGTACCTTACCTCTGATGACTCTTCTGTTGTCCTAAATTGCTTGTACTTGTAGACAGTGAAATACTTCTACTTTCTCTTTTTGACTTTTACTGAAGACTATATTCGTATGTTTACGTGGATGTACAGGGTGCTCTTGTGGATGACTAAACATCACTTTCATTTCTCTCTCTCTCTCTTTGTCTCTCTCTGTCTCTCTCTCTCTCTCTCTGTCTCTCTCTCCATCTCTCACAGAGTTGTCCAGTAACCCCTCTTTGGCCTCCATCTTGATCCCTGCCCACGCCCGTAACCAGGCCGGAGCCTCCACCCCCACCAACGCTTCAGCCACCACAGGTCTGTCACCCTTCCTCTCCCTCCTCTTCTTCCGTGTCTTCCTCGTCTTCCTCTTCTCTATCATAAGTTCTTTGGTAGAAATTGGACAGTGGTATTTTTGGTTAATATTAGGGTTGTCAAAACAACGCGTTCATTATGGGAAAAATAATGCGTCAAATCAGAAAATGTGTTCTTCATTAAATACAGAAGTGAAGTGTCTGTTTGTCATTAATGTGTGGTGAACATCACACTGCAGAGCTTGTTTACTTTGTCGCTAAATAGCAAATCTGATGGATTCGTAAATGCTTCCATCACAAAGCATTTATTTCATTTGCTACAATGTTTTAATCGTTTGATAGCCCTAGTAAATGTTATTTAGTTCGACTCCGAAAGCTTTGTTGACATACAAATACAATTTGTGTTGCCAAAGTCTCAAACCGTATTAAATTACAATTAATAAACAATTTAAGTAATCCATAAAATGTAATGTTATAAAGTGACCGGAGGAAGGGCATTTTAAATACATACAAATGCATGTAAGAAATGATGGTTATCATCTGTAGTTATGTGACAAAACATTCTCTTGGGTAGTATGCATGTGATGTGTCATGTGATGTGTCATGTGATATATCATGTGATTAAATGAAGGCGTGGTGTCTCGGGGTCGACTCCTGATCACTGCAGGTTGTCTGTAGTTGCCTCGGCTAAAAGCGTTGGCTTGACCTTTTACCTTTTCTAAAGTTGTTCCCTTTTGACCTTTGACCTGCAGATGCCAACAGTGGAGACCGTGGCCAGACCACCACTACTGCCTCTGCCTCCGCCTCCAACGCCTCCACCTGAGGGCCCCAACCAATCAGGCCCATCCTTCTGACCGAAGCCACACCCACCCCAATGCTCACTGGCCAGATGCCAGCCAGAGAGGGGGGGGGGGGCGGGTAGAATCCCCCAAAATCCCAAAACGCAGACACCCTCAAACACACGCACACACACACACACACACACACTTACACACACACACACATACCAAACACCCTCATACTGAAAAGATGATGAACATGTACCAACATAGTTGAATCTCCCCCTTATTGTGATGTTTTTATTTTCAAAAAAAACAAAAACTTTTGTATGTTTCTGAGAAGACGTGTGTATGGAATGTAGTCTTCGTGTGTGTGAGGACAGAGGGAGAGATCAAGAGCAGATAAAGAGATAGGAGGAGTGATGGGGAGTATCACACATTCACACCATACTGGGGAGTAACACACACCATACCACCACCAATACACACTCACACACGCACTGACACATACACACACACATTATCAGATATACAGGCACGCACACACACACACACACACACACACACACAGCCAGAGAGCTTCTGGTAGTTCTCAGAGGACAATCTCCTCATTGGAAGCAATCCTGTAGCTGAAATCCATCCACTTCCCTCCCCCTCTCTCTCTCTCTCCCACCCCCTCTCTCTCTCTCTCCCTCCATCCCTCTGTCTCACACACTCTCTTCTCTCCATCTCTCTCTTTCTCTCTCAATCACTGCTCACTAACCTTCACCACCACCTTCCCTCGCCCTAGAATTATTATGACTTGACCCTCGACCTTTGACCTATCCCACCCCAGGCTCCAGGCCACTGACTCTGGATCCTCTGTATGGTGCATGGCTTGAGTTTGGTTGGGAGCATCCAGATACGTAGACCTCGGTTTTATTCTTTTAAACAGATAAACAAGCAAAAAAAAACTATAAACAACCTCTATTGACCCAGTTTTATTAGTTCTATATTCAGCGGTCGTATATGTATACACTTTAAAAAAAAAAAAGTTTTAAAAATAGGTTTAAAAAAAAAAGAAAAAGGAATGAACCCACGTTGTTTTTCGCATGCACAAGCAACGTACTCAGAAAGGCGGGTTCTCCACGCGGTTGAAGTTTTAAACGGAGAGTTTAGAACAACGCACGAGCAAATGGCTAATGCTTTTTCTCTCCCCCCCATGTGTTTGATTTCATTTTGGTTTGTTTGTTTTAATGTCATTTCATTTGATCTGGCGAGAGGCGGGGTTAATGGCTTTTGGAAGGGGTGGGGACATGGTCAGACCTTTTGATTGACATGTGAGATGTGTGTGACATGTCTCTGTTTGTCTGTGTTTGTGCATTATACATGCATACACACTTTATATATTACTTAGCATTATGTAAAATTATATATATATATAGGTATATATATATATATAGATATATATCGATTTTTTTTGGGTTGGAGTCCATTGAGGTCACAGGTGTTAAATCTGCAGTTGCAATATTTGCTGCTGCCTTTTTTCAAGAAAATGGTAAATATCCAAATCTCTACCAACTCAACGAAACGTTGGTGCTGTGTGTGGGGAAACGCGGCCGAACGCCTTCTCCACGAGTGTTTTCTGTCCAAGGCTGTTTGAGTTATTTTTGTCCCTCGGACGACGACAAACCGACATGCTTCAGTCTCCCCTCCCTCCCTCCTCTCCCCCCTGCGCTTGGGTTATTTATTTTTTGCATGTGAGGCAGTTTCCCTGTCCTGCTGTGGACTCCTGGGCTGTATCAGGACGTATATGAAGGCGGTGCAGTTTTTAGAAGGGGGTTGGGGGTGTTGGGGGCGGGGGGCAGACAGACAGATGCACGTGGTGGATAAAGGGCAGGCGGCAGCCCCTGCCTTACGTGTTGTCTTTGGAAAGCAGAATGGGAACAGATGTAGCCATACTGCGTTGCGTTTGTGTGTGTTGGAAGTCCAACGCGGGTCCCGTGTCGCTCCTCCAGTCGCACACAGGCCGGTGTTTGATGTGCTCCTGAGGCGGGGCCGGCCCGAGAGATATAAAGCTCCCATTGTCTATCCATAGACAGCCGCGTTATCTTAACCACTACATGTCTGTTGCTTCTTTTTCCTCACTTCTTAACTCTTGTTTTTGAATTTTTTTTTTCCTGCTATCGTTTTTTTCTCTCCTCTGAAGAGCCATGCCTCCGGCACGCCACTCTTTCAGAACAATCTCTCATGATGTCTTAACATCGGAGGAAACCGGTCGATATAAAACACGAACACACACACACACACTACAAGGACTAATGGCATCATGAGGAATTGACATTGTGTATATATTTATATATTTACATATATATGAATATACAGTAGGTTTCCTTTTTGCTCCTCACCAAATTCTGGCTTGTCTGCTCTTTTGTTGGTTTTATTTTTGTTTTTATGTAATTTTTTTGTTGAATTTGTTTCTTTTACTTGTTTGTGGGGTATGTTCACCGTAAATGTAAATAGGCTGACCTAAGAACTGTTTAAAGAGCAAAAACAAAAGGGTGAGGGATTTAAAAAGAATAAAAGCAAACAAAAAATATTATATATAAAAAAACACAAAACATAAGTGAGAAAGATTAAGAAAATATTCAGGGCAAATATGAACTGATTGTTGGATACTGTAGATGAGAAGCTTTCTCCAGCCATAGAGTTCAATCTTATATGTACAGTAGGTGCCAGCTATATTGTACCCTTAACCAGTCCTGTATAGTGTATCTATAGTTTGGAGTGCCTTTGCTTCCTCACTCACTTTTACCACGCTCCCCTTTGAACCTCATGTCCCAACAGCCCTCTCCCTCTCTCTGACACACACACACACACACACACACACACACATATAAAAGAGTTCTCTTCAGCTCTCTCACACTCACACACACACACACCCCACATGACCTAACACAGTAGCCTCTTCCTCTGCGACCCTCTCTTGGGTGCTTTTGATTGGACAGACTTGTTGACACCCTCCTCTGCCTTCACCTAGGTTCATGTTTTTTTTCTTCTCCATAGCGTTTCTATGCGCTGCCATGATTGGTTTACCCCACCACCCCCCCCCCCCCCCCCCCCCCCCACTTCCTGAATGTATGTCACCGTGTGGTACAGTATCGGAGTCTGGTGCTTGATTCTGCAGGTGGAAAACACAGAGGGGTCGAGCTCACACAGAATCGCCCCTCACCGAACCTTAAACACACACACACACACACACACATACACGTTTTTGTACTATTCCCGGGTCTCTTTCTGTCATAAAAGCTTAAAAGAAAAAGTGTTAACATTGTTGAGTGTCTCACTACCAAAGCCAGACAGTGATGTCATAATTCATCCCCAGACCTAAGCCACACACCCCTTGGAGGCAATAATGATTTGTTTTCTGTTTGTTTGGTCTCTCCTGTCCAGGATGTACGGCATACAGTCAATAGCACACATTGGAGTGGTCCTGTAGCCCCCCCCTCCCCATTTCAACCCCCCCACCCCTCCTCAGACCCACTCCTTCTCCTCTGCCCCACCTCTGATGTAAAGCTTGCTTGTAAGATTTGCAT
This sequence comes from Clupea harengus, assembly GCF_900700415.2. Taxonomy (NCBI): domain Eukaryota; kingdom Metazoa; phylum Chordata; class Actinopteri; order Clupeiformes; family Clupeidae; genus Clupea; species Clupea harengus. The sequence continues at coordinate 11,614,736 of NC_045153.1, forward strand.
TCATGTATGTGTTGCTATCCACAAAATGGTGTGACCACTTTCTTGTGACTCAAGAGTAAAATAAAAGTAGTAAAGAAAAAAAAAAGAATTAAAACATGTAAAGACACAAATGTTTAAAATAATATTTACCAAAAATGTCTGGTAACTAGAAAAAAAGAAGAAAAATATATACAAAACTACAAGGACTGTTGGTTGTATACAGACGCATCACACACCACTTGTGGATTTAAACAGAACACAACTGTCTTGGGTTTTAAAAGATGATAAAAGACAAAAAATACAGCTGAAATAATAACCTGTATAACATTAACTACTACTTGAATGCCTCTCGTTTGTGACTGAAATTTTTATTTTATTTGAAATATATACTTTTTTTTCTGTGAAGGTATGCTAAGTGTCTCCTTTTCCTTGTAAATATGTCCGTTTTGGTCCTTGGTGTGACTCCGATTCAGAGAAATAGTTACCTGGTACTGTAATTTGCATTAAATAAAAGAGTAGGATAGCTTGGAAATGAAACTTCCTCTCCTGACTTTCTTTACGTACACCTTTTATTTACATGTATGTGTATGTTTTCTTTATGAACTGCAGTGAAACCACAGGAAACTGGAACTGTGATAGTCGTTGAACGAAATCACCTTAGCATTTCTTCAGAGCAGGGTGATATGCCTAGATATGCCAATAAGCCATCATACAACAGCAGTGTATTCATTTTGATGTCTATGACCATCAAGTCTCACGGGTCCAGAGTTCACGGTCTAGAGACAACAATTAAAAAGCAGAAACTCGACTGGAAGTGTTTTAGAAGCAGATGCTAGTCTAAGTCTACAGGCTTTCCCTGCCAAGACCCATCCCTACATCTCACTTCACTCTTTACGTTTAGCCAAGACTCATCCCTACGTCTCACTTCACTCTTTACGTTTAGCCAAGACTCATCCCTACGTCTTCAAATACCATGTGTGCCTCAGCAAGTCTATTTTCTATTCTATACACCTCTGGAAAGGACAAACACACTTTAACATTCTTACCGTTTATTAATGTACATACATACATACGTCACCTGTTTATTCCTGAGGACAAGATTGACAGCAGTAAGCGTACATTCTGTGGCTTTGCACATGCTAACCTGAGGGAGGACAGATACACAGACCTGAAACGTCCAGCTCGAGTACCTCAAGTGCATTTCCACACCTGACGCCGTATCAAAAACAACTTATAAAGCATTAGCTCAATCAGTTGTACAGCTTATCTGGAGATTACTCCAGTCAATGAAAAATAAATCTGTCCCCATGAAACACACATTGTAGTCACAAAATAGATTGTACATGCGATGGCTAAGGCCATGAGAGGACGTGTTCCTGTTGAGTGCATCCTCATGAGACGGGCCTGGTAGGTGCAGTAGCAGACCTTTCATGAAGTCTGAAGTCCTTGCTTGAACAACGACTTGTCACAGTTATCTTTGCATTCGTGAAAAACATCACATTCACGAAAACGTCTTTCTTGCGGTTTGTAGCAGTACAGTTGTTCCGAGTCTGTCTGATACTCTTGAGTTGGGATTGGACATCATTGTGTGCAATTTCTGAATTGGAATTATTAACATTCAGTGTCCCAACATCTTGTTTGAAGCCATCTTTCGTTGGGACAGTTGACAGCATGATATAGTTGGTTCTTGTAATGGTGAACCCCTATTTGGAAGGGATCAATTAGGTGACTGACTGACATTTTTTTTAAACTTTTTGATTTTGTCTTTGTGTTTTGATTTTGAAGTTTGCACACTAGACTGTTTATCACTTTATTAAATAGGCAGTATCTCTATAGGCTTAATGTGGTGTAAACACATATACACACTGACGAAAAACATTCAAGTACACCCTGTGATATTTTCCAATGCACACTAACTACATCAGTTCTACCAGCAGAGGGCACACTAACACTAACTGTAGGCAGAGGAGAGGCTCACTTACTCCTAGAGTCAAGAACATTATCATCAAGAAAAACCACAGCACTCCCACAAATCCAGTGATGACAATTCAACCAATGCCATTCACAACATTCACAGCACATTAGCACTAGCATTAACATACACGGTCACTCACAAGCCTAATGGTTGCAGGCACTCGATCACTGGTTCTCGATTCTCCTCCTGGGCACCACCTTGCACTGAAAAATCGTCCATCAACCCCTGGACCATCCACAAGTGATAGAAGCAATTTGACTTAATTGGCTCAATGAGTTGTGTTCAGCAATTCAAGACTGCCACTGAGTTGAGATAAACTAGACAATTACACCTGCATGACGATGATGACGACAATGATGGCTCTCTGGCTATGGGCCGCATCAATGTGATGTTCCATCTAGACGTTCTCTCTGATCTAATTTGGTGATTGTGCTTTACTGAAGTTCCAGTCTTATATAGTGTACTATAAAACACCTGCAAAGGTTACCCACCTGAGAGAGGCATGACACTTTGAAATAGTGCTTAAACTCTTAAATATAACTCTAAATCAAATATTCTGTCTCAAAGCAACTGAGTTTTTCTGCAATAAATGCACATACAAGATACATCATACAGCTATTTAAGGGTTAATTCAACTGCAAAACCCCACCCAATGACAGGACAAATCCATGACTAACTGGTTGAAGGTTGGCAGGAAGGAATTTTACAAACGTTTTGAAAGGCAAAACCATGGTGTAAATGGTCATGTTCTTTTTTTCTTTTTACACACCATTTGATCGATGTAGACTAACAGTAACCATACATTCACAGGATTTCGTGTAGACCCGTATTTGTGCACTGATACTGTGTGAAGTTACAAAACAAGAAGTTTAACATTTTTAGTTTTTTTGTCAACACAAGTTTAACATTTTTTTTTTTTTTTCAGCTTAGTCCCATCTTTGTCTCTTCTTGCTGGGTTGTCCTCTGGCAGCCCTCCATATATCACAGAAAGTCATGAGTGCTTAAGATGGCTTAAGATGGCTTGAGTGGTTTTAGCTTGTTCCCAGCGTCTGAATCCTCCACATCCAAAAATATGTTTTGATCCAAAAAGTTACTTTGAGGATGACACCTTCCAGTGGCATTTTATTTGATCCCTTTAAATCTCTTAGCAGCGTTGTGTGTGGGTGTGTCTGTGTCCACAGCATGTCAGCAAAGTAATGTTTGCAGAGGACTCCCTAACCTACGTGTTCCAGTATCCCCGAAACTTCTTAACAGACCTAGTTTATGGAAGCTAGCTTTTCAAGTGGCTAGCTGTTGCCATGGTTAGCTGTCTTGGCTAACGACCTCCAGGATGAGCGGCGACAACTCCGGCTGGATGTCCTGGATCTGCATCACCTGCTTGGTGTACTCCTCATTCATCGTCCTCATCTCCGTCAGGCACGCAATGATTTTTGGGAACAGCAGACTGGTGGAGAACAGTGAAGAATACGGAGAGAGTTGGCCAACAATCAAACTAGAATGACTCCATTCTAGTTTCATTGTGTATATTATTACATAGAATGACTCCATTCTAGTTTCATTACATTCTAATTTCTAAAATACTATTCTAAAATTATTTTCTCCATTCTGATTTCATTTAATTCTAATTTCTAAAATTCTATTCTAAAAATTCGAAACGTTTTTGTAACATTGCCATTTAGTTGTAGGGACGTGGATTTGTCCAGCTTTTGGTACGTTTGTGCAACATTACTTGGATCTTCACTCGATCAAAAATTATCCAAAAGCATCTTTGAGTTTAATAGGCCTACAGACTTTCCTAATTTTCCCCATTACATTATAAAAATGTCATTTTAATGTCAGAATTGTTTATTCCTACAGTTCATTAAGACATTGGAAACTGACTTTTGACATTCGACATAATTGACATTATGACATTTGAAACTCCCATTTTGTTTGTTTGCTCCATGAATGTTTATGGAACATTTCCAGCATTGTAAAAAAATTCTCACAACATCAGAGACATGTCTGTTCTGACGTTTCGATGCATCAGAACGTTTGCATCTATCATTTTCAGAGCTTCTAGGCTATCGAATGTTATTTAATGTAAATCATTCCCTGGTAGCTGGGATAGCCTAGAAAATGCTAGAAATAAACACTAGTGTACTACAGGAAGCATGACATGTGCGTCACCTGTTTCTATAAACAGCTGTATCCTGCCATTTGCTAAGCAGACTGAGGATGTGTGCAGCTACATCAACCCCCTTTCCCTGCACAGCATGGAATAAATACATCTGAAAACTAGTTTACTGACTTACAGCCACCAGTATTTAAATAAAAACTCAATTGCGGTACCGTTATTTAATTTTCAAAAGCCACCAGTATTTAAATGTGAAAACAAAATGACTGTAGAGTTATTAAATTGTCAATAGCCACCAGTATTAAAATGTGAGAACTAAATTGCGATAGTTATTTTAATTGTCAGAATATATGAACTTCAGAAACATACTGTTTTTCTCCCTCCTCCCTCTTGGACTCGATGTATGTCAGCAAGGCGATGGCCAGCGTCTCCTGGTGATGGCTGATGACATCATGATTCGTGACACCTGGGCGATCTGTCCATCAGAGCACATTTAAAAAAGGGTTCCGTTAAACTAGAACATCAGAGCACATTTTAAAAAAAAAGGTACCGTTAAACTAGAACAGTGTCGCTACACGAGTAGTCCGTGGTGTGCCTTGGCAGATGTGTCCCTATCAGGCAAGCAAAGATGTGTAGAGATGCATTTCACATAGTGAACACACAAAATGGCACCCGGTCACTGTATCGACAACCTGTTCTTGACTTCTTACAAAGATTACTCCACCGACATGCACATAGTGAGCGCACAAAATGACACCATGGTGTTGTACTGCCAACAGGTCATTGACCTCTCATCAATGTGTAATCCACTGACATGCTCATCCATGTAGATGGTGTTAGGAGTGGGCTGCAGGTGGGGTGGGGGGGTACCTGGGGAGAAGAGGGAGATGGCCTGCATGAGCACATACTCCACATCGTGCAGCTGGAGGCCTCGCAGCGTGTAGTGGAACTTCATCAGGGGGTCCAGCAGGTGGGGCTGAAAACCCGCTACACAGAGTGAGAGCAGAGAGAGAGAGAGAGAGGAGGTGGAGGGAGAGAGGAGGTTGAGGGAGATAGAGAGGGAGAGGTAGGGGAGGTGGAGGGAGAGAGGGAGCGGGGGTAGGGGAGGTGGAGGGAGAGAGAGAAAGAGAGAGAGGTAGGGGAGGTGGAGGGAGAGAGAGAGGGAGAGGCAGGGTAGGTAGAGTGGGAGAGAAAAAGAGCAAGAGGTAGGGAAGGTGGAGGGAGAGAGAGAGCGGGGGTAGGGGAGGTGGAGGGAGAGAGAGAAAGAGAGAGAGGTAGGGGAGGTGGAGGGAGAGAGAGAGGTGGAGGGGGAGAGAGAAAGAGGTAAGGGAGGTTGGGGGAGAGAGGGGGGTAGGGGAGGTGGCGGAAGAGAGAGAAGTAGGGAAGGGGGAGAGAGAAGAGAGAGAGTGAGTACGAGAGAGAGGAAAGGCACAGCTGATGGCCACACAAATAAAACAGACCTACTTCATTTAATTATGTTTTGGAACAGTGTGTTTCCTGATACTTTCCATTCTGTTTGGATTCAGGAGAATATTCCACCCGGTGATTGTGATGTATATAATTTATAAGCCACGTACATGGATGCTCACAGTAATGCTGTCACAGGCCGTATCTCACATATATCATCCCTGTATGACTATACAATTGAATGAGCTTAATACACAGTAACTATACATAAAAAAATGCCAGGGTAGCCACACAAAAGTATAGACAGAACAGTTTTATTTGGCTGTACTGTTTTGAGGGTGTTCATGCATGAGGGTGTTCATGTTCACCAGCGCATCCTGCAAGTCCCTTGTGTTTACACATGTTGCCATGGAGAGCTCTCATGTTCTGGCGATCTTACGCCTTGAATAAGGCGATGGCATGTCAGAGAGCCCCAATGAGATTTGAAGGCGACGAGGGTTAGCAGCTGAAGGCCAGCACCAGTCTCACCAGACACTGAGAGTCTCCTACCAGTGGTCACCCATGACAACGCTCTACAATCATCTGCTCCCATCAAATAACAAGAGAGAATGGGGGCTGTCAAATCAACACCACCCACCCCCCGACCCCCCTCTTTCTCTCTCTCTCTCTCTCTCTCTCTCTCTCTCTCTCTGTGTCACTCATTATCTCTAGACATAGGTGGTGGACAGACACAGAGGTAAGACAAGAGCTGTAAAGGAACATGGAGCAAGAGGAGACTTGTTGCTAACAAGGAGACGCAACAATAGCCCAGATACAGGAAGTGGAAAGTAGCAGATAGACAGGTTGATCTGAGCACTTTAACGAGGGAACTTCAAGAGAGCACAGCACACTGGAGGTGACAACACCACACGTATGCCACTGTATGCACTCTCCCACACATGAGTGCACGGATGTGAGGGGAAAATGACCTGCCAAACAAGCACACCACTGGCCTAATGACTCAGAGAGCTAATTATGCTGTTGCTTTAAATGGGTCTCCTTCACTCTCTCTCTCTCTCTCTCTCTCTCTCTCTCTCTCTCGCTCTCTCTCTCTCTCACACACACACACACACACACACACACACACACACACACACACACACACACACACACACACACACACATACACGCACACACACTTACTCACTGTCTCTGCTAGTCACACAGCAGCAGGACATGACATAACACAACAGCACCTGTGCTTGTTAACCCCCACCTAATCGTTCCTGTCTGTGGAGCAGAGAAGTACAGCTGATTATACCATCAGTGCAGATGGACGAGTACTCTTTAGCGTGTACTCTTTAGCGTGTACTCTTTAGCGTGCTTTACCTCTTCAGCGGAGAATGGGAATGTGATCGCTGTGGTTATTTAGGTCAGTTAGGTTAGGTGGCGACCAGTCAGATGGACGAGATGATGGGATGTATGTATGTACTGTATATTTATATATATATATATATATATATATATATATATATGTGTGTGTGTGTGTGTGTGTGTGTGTGTGTGTTTGTATATATATACAGTACCAGTCAAAAGTTTGGACACACCTTTAATTTTTCCAGTGTTTTCTTTACTTTTATTTTTTTCTACATTGTAGATTAATACTGAAGACATTTAAACTATGAAAGAACACATATGGAATGATGTACTAAAAAAGTGTTATCTACCATGTAGAAAATAATAAAAGTAAAGAAAATACTTCTCAAAAAATGAGAAGGTGTGTCCAAACTTTTGACTGGTACTGTATATATTTGTTTTGTTTTGTTTTCTTTTTCGTTTTGGTATTTCTAGAATCATCCTTAACAGTTAGTTCATTTTTCTCGAAAACAACTTGTACAAACACCACACAATGTATTCCCTGCAAAAGCACTCTGCCTCACTGACCCATGATATTTTAGACACATTTCCTGCATTTGGACATGTTGAATCAGGCCTTACCATCTAAAGTAAATCATCGAGGTTCTAAAGACAAGTCATTTAAAACATTAGTAAATGTTAAAAAAATACAGTGCCACTGAAACTGATGAAATACATGCTTGACAAACAGTGACAAATGGTTTAACCGTTTAGCATGTCATGACTTCCACAGTGAAAAGAGGCCTAGATATTTTGGGGGTTTTGACCATTCAACAGAGAAGCTGCATAATACTACATTTAGGTCAACATGATATATGCAATTGATAAGGTAACTGCAGACAATAAGACAAATACATTTGCATAAATGGACCAAAGCATTTGCAATTCCTTCAAAAGAATGAGATCTGAGAAAAGCACCAAAGCAACTGAAAAAATTAAAACATACAAAATAAAAAAACTGTAAATACCCATGGTTCCCTCTGTTATGTACGTGGACTTTAATATGTACACAGCCTTTGACTTGCATGGTATTTTCATTCAAGTCATTCTCATTCTTCTCTTTCAAGTGCTGTCTGTTATGGCGGTCTGAACGTATTTGTTTGCCACTGAATGCAACAGCCATTCTACAGGCTAGTAACATGTTGCATTATGGGGCCGTGTAAAAGTGTAATGTAAGCTCAAAGAATAGATCATGTTTCCTAGGGAAGAAGAAAAATGCCAGCTGAATCTTTTGAAAATGGAACAGTGTTCTGATATCTTAACTGGTAGCGCAAAACACCAAGGTCATGGGTTTAATACCCAGAGAGCACGTACTGGTCCAATTGTATATCTGTACAATACTGTACTGTACACACTTTACTGGATAAAAGTCTCTGCGATATGACGCTATGACGTCAGTGTAAACATTGTTCTTAAACCTAACCTTCAACAAAATATCTGTGTGACTTTCAAAACAGATCTTCTGTTGCCTGAAAACCTGCTGGACGGTTGTAACAAAAGCCAAAGCAAATAAGACAAAAGAAAGGCCTCACCCCGGGAGGCGTCGTCCATGCAGTAGTGGAGGGGGCCGCACTCCCAGATGCCTGTCTTGTCATTGAAGAGCATATTGAAGCGGATCTGCATCATTTCAAACGTGGCTCCCTTGAGCAGCGATATCTGGTCCTCCATTGCAAGAGCCCTGTGGTTAGGAGCGGACACAGACGTGGTGAGTTTACAGCCGTGGCCGAAGCCAAGACTCATTACAAGAAGTAGCTCAGTGGTTAATCTGAGAACACATTTCTGAATGCTGGTCAGTTCAAAGTCAAAATGAGTTTGACCTCTAGCTAGTCTTCTTATCAACATGCTCATTGTTGTTCACAGAAAAGAACACCTTGGCCCCTATTTTGAGGACGTTAATGGCTGGCGGAAATGTCCGATTCCGCCTGGGCGGGTTGTCTAAACTCCAGCGATAAACGAAGTTCTCCGCAGAGGCATGGAATTGTCAATATGGGAGTGGCGAAATATTCCTCTCCGACAGGGAACATTAGAATGTGCCACTCACAAACCCTCATTGCCCAAGTGTGATTTATTCATCTGGCAAAAAATATTACGTTCCCTTTACTGGAAGAGTTGCGCATTATGCCTACACATTTTTGTATTAGCAAGGAAGCAAAAGCAAACAGGTGTTATTGGTTAATACAATCAATCTCATGGAAATCTAAGTGGAGAAAACACTTTTTTTTACAGACTCAAATTCACACAGGCTACCCTGACTAACGATATAACAGTCAGTGATGTGGGGTCAGGGATGTGGGAGGGCATGTTAAACAGGTCGACCAGCTACAATTATGTTCAATGAATTTAATTGTTTGAAACAATAGAAGAAGCACTAGGCTTCATTCCTTGTAAAACTGTCCAGGACCCACGGCGATATTGCCAATTTCTTACACCGTAATTTAGTCTGACGATTCAGTTTCAAGGGACTGCGCGACAATGCTATTGGTTGGCTTTAACAAAACCTTTCACTAATTAACGAGTTAATTAACGAATTAACTAATTAACTTCGGCCTGGCTCTGCCCACTCGGTGCCTTTGATCACACCTCACCGCTCGCTTTACCGCTTGAGCAACCGTGTGCATGCCCTCCTGTTTCCGCCAGCCATTATCGTCCTCAAAATAGGGGTCTAGGGAGTTTCTGACCAAACAAGAAAGAGCCAAAATTAAAAGGTAGAATAGTTGTTTTTTTGTGCCAAGTACAAATGCTTTGAACCTACAACAATGTAATGTGAGAAAATAATTTTCTTTTCTTTTCAATGTATTAATTTGCCTTCAATCATTGCAGATGTAAAAAAATATAACATATGTCTCAGTGTGTGAAACAGATTTCCTAGGTCACGATGCACTGTGATGTAATGGAATAAAACATTTAACGATAAGGATCTGTGCAGGACCTGAAGTCGGTGATGATCTTGGCGTAGTTGATGACGTTCTGGATCATGTATGTGCTAAGGTCGTTGATGTGGGACAGCGAGGTGAAGACCACGCCCTTGCTCCTCTCGCCTAGTTCCTGCTCAGCATTACTCTCCACGGAGCTCTGAGACAGGAACGAGGAAGAGGAGCCCGAACCATCGCTGCTCTGGATCCACTCTTTCTCTCCTGACTGAACTGCGTCAGGCTTTGTGCTCTGCAGTCCTTCGCTGTTCACTGATGTTGAGCTTGCACACCGATCTAGGGGCTAAAAAAGGAAAACGGAGAAATGTAAGTTCCTGTCAAACACATATACACTACATACAATACATACATACATAACGATACATATATAACAATATGTAATTTAATGTAACAATATTTATAACTAAGAATGGAGAGAGAAAGACTGACGCGGAACTGGTTAAAGTTGGAGCAGGTCCTGTCGAAGGTCTCGCCGTGAGCTTTCAGCAGCTCCTGGATGAGTGCCTCCTGCTGGGGAGAAAGCAGCACGGGCTCGGTCATCAGCCTCTTCCGCTTGATCTTCCAGCGCCGTTCCTCCACCGCCTCGTCCGTCATGATCACTAAAAGGAGTGGGGTCAGGGGTTAGCCACAACAGCGGAGCTCGGTTTCCTCGGCTACAACAGCTGGGACCTCTTAATTAGCCCCTAATCAATTATCCTAATAAAGTCCTACCGTTATCAAGAGTTTTCCAGTACCGCAAATCAATGACCCCTTTACAACAAATTGAAATATTCTGTCTGTGATCACATTCAATTCAAACTATCAGCATAAGAGATGGACCTAGAAGACTGAGAAGAACTACACCAACAACCACTGCATTAGAATAATAATAGTGCACAATGTATGATATGTTACACACATTAGAATAATAATGCATAATAGTGTGTAATAATAGTGCACAATGTATGGTATGTTACACATGAACACACATGAGATCGACAGTGTGATAGAAACAGAATAAAAATTGAAAAAGATTGACAGTGGTTGAGACAGAGTGAGACAGATTGACAGTGACAACGAGAGAATGGAGACAGATTTACAGTGAGTGAGACAGACAGATTGAGACAGAATGACAGTGAAAGTGAGACAGCATGACTGAGACAGAGTGAGACAGACTGACGGCAGTCACTCACACTCCCTCCTCATGCCGATGGAGAGACACTTCTGCATGCGGCAGGCCTGGCACTGTCGCCGGTTACTCTTGGTGATGACACAGTTCTTCTGGAACGGACACCTCAAGGTCCCCAGCCTTTTTACAGCCCGCCTGGAGTGAGGAAGAGGAGGAGGAGGAGGAAGGACAGGTGAGTAGAGCACCTCAGACATTCTGCTAACACTAATAGGCCAGGCAAATTAACCCATTTTGGAGCCAAAAATAGAATGAATTGTAAAATATTTTTTTTCAGCATAGATCATTTCTATGAGGTGTCCAGAACAACATACTAAAAGTCCTAAGAAATCCTAGTTGAGGAAATATGTTTAATTCTCATCAATCTGAGATGTGTGCTAATAATGCATGGCAAAAATACACCTCAAAAATGTAATTTTTTCCTTTACTCCTATCAAAATAAAACTTTACACAATGAAAGTACCCATGACAAGTAAAATGTTTTGTATTACAAGTTTCTTTGAAAATTAATTTTAATATGCAAATGAGCTATACACTAATCGAATATGCCCAAAATACACCCACATAGGCTTACTTTTTTCCTTTACTCCTACCACAATAAAACTTTATATAGTAAAAGTATACATGAAAAGTATTTTTTTTGTATTACAAGTTTCTTTTGAAATGAATTTGAATATGCACATGAGCGTCACACTTATTGAATATGTCCTAATTGCATATGCAGAAACACCATACCCCTGGCAGGTACTACCAAGCCAGGCAGTTTTCAGGTTAGAAGCCAGTCTAAAAGCAGCATTGCCATCTCCCATTGGCAGTAGGATGATTGGATGAAGATTGGGCCATTATATTTGTCATACATATGAATGTTTTTTCTGCCTATGGACATATTCAATAAGTGTGGAGCTCATGTGCATATTCAAATTAATTTCAAAAGAAACTTGTAATACAAACATTTTTACTTTTCATGGGTACTTTCATTGTGTAAAGTTTCATTTTGATAGGAGTAAAGGAAAAAATAAAATTTTTGAGGTGTATTTTTGCCATGCATTATTAGCACACATCTGAGATTGATGAGAATTAAACATATTTCCTCAACTAGGATTTCTTAGGACTTTTAGTATGTTGTTCTGGACACCTCATAGAAATGATATATGCTGAAAAAAATTATTTTACAATTAGTCTGTAAAACGCTATTTTGCCTGGACTATAATGCCCCTGAGGGAAGGAGGTTCTGTTATTGTTAAGACCCTCCGGCGCCCCCACTAGTCCTGCAGTGGCAGTGCAGAGGCTGTGGTGGTAGCAGGGTTATTGGCTAATTGGGCAACAATCTATTCTTTCACATTTCCTTCGTTCACAAACGCACGCATGTTTATGCACCAGCTTATGCACACTCACAATACTTTGTCTTGTCCTACTCTTTCCTCCGATTTCACCATGTACTTTTCAAAAAACAAAATGAGTGTGAAGAAAAGCAAAGACGCCTATTCCATCTTTGTGTGGTATGGCACTATTTCATCATTATGTTGTGTGTAATGTAATCCTTCCTCATTGATAAATTCACTACTGGCGTCCTTTGGTTAACCAAGCCTGTTCGTGTAAAGCTCCTGTTCCTGTTATCTGCTAGCACTGCACACTGATGAGACTTTGCAGTGGGATGCAGGCTTACCAATCAACACACCAAACCACACTGACATTTCCATGCTATTCATAATTAATCACGCTCAGAGAATAATGGAGGTAGGCTGGAATATAAATACGCTGAGCTCACCACCCGGCTCCACAGGTGATCCAAATGGTCCCAGTTCTGGCCCGTGTTTGGTTCAGATCTGTTAAAGGTGTGTAGTCCATGATTCTAATCCCATACACTTTTTTTTTATCATGCTCCTCTAGCTGTACATTCTGTTTTTGTATTCAAAATCAGTCCTGACTCTGTGAATGTGAAATAAGCTGAAATGTCAACAACAAAACTAAACTGTGAACTGTATCTTTAAGAGTCAGCTTCCACCACATTATCTAGTTGACACATTGAGGAATGTTTAGGGACACAATTGGAGGAACACAAGCACCCTTGTCAGTAGCAGTTGCTGTGGTCACAAACCAAATGAAAACAAAACAAATAGCCCTCGTGGGAAGGTTCAGCCACACACACACACACACACACACTCTGTGACCTGCAATGATGTGCATTAACTATGATTAACTCTATGACACAGACTTGATAACAGACTCATAGCCATGAGTTTCCTGCCGGATCTCAAAGCCAACAGTGCTATGTGCAACTGTGCAACAGGACAATGCAAGGCCAAGTCATTTCCTGCTGTCATACTGCAATGATACCTTTCCTGTAATGTTATCTAATCTTCAATCAGTTCAGTTCAGTGGATTAACTCACATTTCAAAATCAATTACATTCCAGTCCAATCTGGTAGGCCAGACATTGTTATTTTAGTCCTGTTGTGACCTCGGAGAAACAGAACAATAGCTTCCCAAAACACAACTTCAGTACTGTGATGAGATACTAAAGGTGCCATGGACAGGTTGTTTTTTTCTCACACTTTCTAACTTTCCTGACAGTTTTTCAGTAACATGGAGACATATTCACACAGGCTTCAGCAAGCTAGGTACAGTGAACTACAATACAGCATTCTGCCCTACTGTCTCTCTGTAGGCTTAGTCCTTCCAGTGTCTTCATTAATTGAGGGCTGTCCATACTATTTTCGGTCACGGCAAAGGACTCTTGTCTGTCAATAACCTGTCTTCAATTACCAAGTGCTAATGCTCACCCAAGTGGCAATTACTACTAAAGTACTACAAAAACCCAGACAAGGCTGCCATCAACCTGACACACACCAGAAGGGTCTTGGATCAGCCTGAATGAGTTTATTTTGCCATGATGAACAACTGACTGTATTTTATCTTGCTTATGACTTGAGAAAAAATCAGTATTTGACAAAAAATTGACCATTTGACACTAATGAACAAAAACAGGCATATTGGTACACACAATCCATTAACCACAATCAGCCAACACACACTGCAGGTGGCAGCAGTAAATTATGCCATTCACAGGCAAGTCATGAATGGATAGGCTTTAAGAGCACGACTGCAAAACAGAAACCAAGCACATACACATACACACACGTACGCACACGCACGCACGCAAGCACGCACGCACGCACGCACGCACGCGCACACACAAACAATGTTTTCCTTAGTAGCTAATTAACATAGCATTGCTTGTAGTGCCTTGGAGACCAATCCTGAAGGACTATGAAGTACATTTGTATTGAGCTTACTTGTGAGTGGCCTACACAACACACACTCTGACAATGTACACACTCAAGGGACTTAACATGCAACGCTTTCTCATTGAAAAAGCAGCTGCATGAATGTAAATCAAACATATATAGAATTTATTTGAAATCTACAGCTGGCTTTTGTATAACGGATTATGCATGGACTGTTGGTTGAATGAATAATAGCTGAACTGGGCCTTGAAAGAGGTTTGAGGATCCACTTTGGATATTTTTTGCATTAATCTCATTAATGGAGTGTCTGCGTGTGTGAGAGTGCGTGTGTGAGAGTGTGTGTGTGTGTGTGTGTGTGTGTGTGTGTGTGCGTGTGTGTGAGAGTGCATGTGTGAGAGTGCATGTGTAGGAGTGCGTGTGTGAGAGTGCGTGTGAGTGTGTGTGTGTGTGTGTGTGTGTGTGTGTGTGTGTGTGTGTGTGTGTGCATGCATGTATGCTCACCTGAAGAAGCCCTTGCAGCCTTCGCAGGTCATGGCGTTGAAGTGGTAGCCGTTTGCCTGGTCTCCACACACCTGGCATATCTTTGGCCCCTCGTCTTCCTCCTCCTCTTCATCCTCCTTCTCCTCCTCCGAGCTCTTCGTCTGCTGCTGCTCCTCTTCCTCACTCATGTTGATCCCCCTGAAGAGCTGAAAAGCAGATCACAACCCCTTCACAATCACAAAGTCTTAAAGCCGCTCTTTGTCCTGTCACATCACAATTACTATGCCGGGAGCATCCTTGACTAGTGCACAATTGGTAGGTTTGAAAACAGACAGAAAACAGAGTTTAAGTGAGTAGTATTAAAGGTCTGCAGCATATCAGATGGTGATAAAAAAATACTATTTAAGTAATCTATGTAAATGTCAAAAAATCCTGTCATCTTAAAATACACGCAATTGAAAAATGTACTGGTTAATGAATTAATCACGTCTCTTGAGGTCAAATGTTGACGGCATCATGAGTTGATGGGAGGTAAGGTAAGGAACAGGTAAGGTAGGAATCTAAATAGGTTTATGATTGTTTGAAATATCAGCTTTTGACTCTGATAAATGTGATAAATGACTTAAATGCCATTTTTCACAAAGAGGTGGAATTATCGCTCATAATCAAACACAAGGACGTCACCTGTGATTTACACTAATGAGCATATGGAAACACACACTTACACGCAAAAATCACACACAATTACAGCCACTTCAAAGCATATGTAATTAGCTCAAATGGCAAACAACATTACCATAATCCCACTGATTACACCAGGTCAACACACCAGATGAGAGTAACCAAAAGGTAACCAATCTAATAGCTTACCCTATGAACCTGATGTTTTTTATTTAATCTTGCAATGCTAATTTAAGTCATAACCACACAACTGATTCAAATGACCTGTATTCCAACATACAGAGGTTCTATCAGTATTAAGAGACACAAGACGGTTTCACACATTTAACTGAAATGGAATCCCCTCTTGTCTAACCCTGGCTGGTACAAGGTCCCAGCTGAATACAAAACAAGTCACAGAATTTATCACCTTCTTTTATGTGAATCATTCCCCTAGAGTTCAGTGCCCATTCTAGTCTTTCTCTCCATTCACCTGTAAGTAGCTCTCCTGTCATCACTTTAGATTCACACCATTCTGAGCCAACTGTGTCCAAATTTGCTCAGTATAACATCTTAGACTGGAGCAATCAAAAACCCACGACGCAAGACACAAAAGCACTAACCCGAATGCAAGTAAGAGCAAAGAATTTCACTCGCTGCACATCCACACCGAAAGACCCTCAATGAAATGAACTAAAACCTTTTATCAAAAAGACGTAAACTAGTCTAGAAATCAGCCAGGACCCCTCAGCTTAGACTGGACACAGCATGCATATCATAAAACATTTCAATGACCTGCCTCCAGTTAGCGTAGCACAGCTCATCAGCTATGGAACTGCTGTAGAACGGTGATGTTATCCGGGCTATGTGTAAAAGTAGGTGAGCATCACATCGACATACCTCTGTGTGTTCTGCTTGAGCTGGTTCCAGGCATCTGTACTGGCGAAGGGCCCTCACTAAAAACAAGCCATCTCCCCTCACACGTTACTATGGTAGCCGTTAGAGACTCCACCACCTGCGCCAATTACCACCGCTCACCTGCCCCACCCCCCACACAGACAGACATACACACTTACGCAGTCACCATGCTCGCAAGGGTCGGCAATGCATTCTCTGGTTGAAGACGAGTGCTGAGTGCAACTGCTGAATCGCGTGGTGATGAAACCACCCTGACACATACAGCCTATTCTCTTTTGGGGAGATTGCATTGCACAGTGATGAATAGTGATGTATTTGCAGGCTGATATAACAAAAAATATAAATAAAACAAACAATGGCTTAGCACACACACACACACACACACACACACACACAAACTAAAAAAGCATCTACTCGAATAACACCTCGAAGGAATCTACTCTGCATGACATTTTGACATTCTGACATCAACTCCCACAGATCCGTGTTATTATCCCAAGACTGACAAAACACTAAACCTGTTTGTATTGTAGTGCTGTGCGTTTCCTCTTAAAATGTGTCCTTCAGTTTGCCACATTCACACACCCACACACACCACTGAGCAGTGTCATGCAATGTGTCGAGATGAATCACTGATAGGGCTGAGGTGTGATGACCATCATGCTCATCTGGCTCCTCATCAAGTATGCATACTATGCATATAGACAGAGAACAGACATTTCTACAGTTACGTATCAAAATAACTGATGAAATCATATTTAATGTTATATTTAAGCGTCTTTGAGAACTTTGAAAATATCTATATAAATGTGATGTATTGTTATTATTAGTATTATTATCATTATAGCATGGACTGTTTTTAAGATGTACCATTACAAGCTTAACTTTAATTTCATGGAATCAGTGAAATGGGTTCTTGGAAAGTGCTACACAATGCAGAGTAAGCCAGGTAAAGGGGTTCAAGCTGATTTCTGGTGGTACGTAGGAGCTATGCAGAGTCTACGCCGTAGCCTACGCAAGTGGCCTACACTGTTGTGAGCATTTATTTACTTTTGCGCTGGTGTGTCTGTGTACAAAAATAAACAAAAATGGTGGACCGCAGTGTAAGTCCGTAGATATGTATATATAGTTAGCTGGCAGACTCCTTGCAATGTATTTTTTGGTTACAATAACGGGGTTATCAGGTTGTACAGAGTCTTTACGAAATGTCACATATTTTATTCATGGTCAACCAGTTTCAGAATATAGGCTATTGGTGCTTTTGTACAACTATTCTATCACTATTCACCATTATTATGAATAACTTTGAAAGTCGATCCATCTTGCAACGGGCACATTTTAAGTGAAAGTGAAGTGAATGGTTTCCAGCTAAGGTTTGCTCCACCGTCCTCCCGTAGGACTCCTTAGCCTCTCGCAAGCAAAGCTTGAGTTCCCTCTGTACACTCCACAGATCCATCTTGTCTTTGAAGGCCCTCTTGTTCTTCTTCTTCTTGTCTTTGAAGGTCCTCTTCTTCTTCTTGTTGTTCTTGAGGAGGCCCTCTTCTTCTTCTTATTATTATTATATGAATGAATGTTGGTGGTGGTCGGAGGGGCCGTTGGCGCTGATTGGCAGCCACGCTTCTGTCAGTCTGCCCCAGGGCAGCTGTGGCTACTGAGGTAGCTTACCACCACCGGTATGACTGTGTATGAATGACTGCTGGACTCTGGACTCTGTAAAGCGACTTCGGGTATATAGAGAAGCGCTATATAAGATTGAATTGATTTATTGATTGATTGATTATTGTTCTTGTCTTTGAAGGCCCTCTTCTTCTTCTTCTTCTTGTTCTTGAGGAGGCCCTCTTATTATTTTTCTTCTTTTTCTTGTTGAGGAGGCCCTTCTCTTCTTCTTCTTCTTCTTCTTCTTCTTCTTTTTCTTGTTGAGGAGGCCCTTGACATCACTGGCAGTCCAGGGCTTGTTGTAAGCAAAGCGTTGCACAGTTTTCACAGGGAGAACCATGTCCATGCAGACGTTCAGGTCATGCAGTCTGTGAGCCCCTCAATGTCCTCTCCATGTGGTTCCTGCAGCAGCACACTCCAGCCAGTGGACTCAAAGCAGTCCCTAACAGTCTCTTCGGCTTCAGGAGACAAAATAACTTCATTGCAGTCACTGCAGGATTACACCCTGGTAAGTGAAGGCCAACTGAATATGTGATATTAAGGAAACAGACCAATGCCATAAACAAATGAGCTTGGTAGATATTAGCACAACCAAATGAGATGACATAGCACATTGAATTAAGTGTATTAAACGTATTAAGTGCTGAAGTGAAATGCAATTTAGCTAGTCGCAATTTAGTTGGTTGCAATTAAATCAGATGACGGACAAAACATTCCACATACATATCCATGGCAATTAATGTGAGTCAACGCGTCATAAATCCACATGGTTACTATGTAGGCAAGATCCCAAATCTTGCTGCTCAGGAAAACTGTTTGGTTGCCCATGTGCTTAAGCTTTTCTATTCCATATTTGTTCACTTCATCAGTCTAGCATTATAAAATAATTCTTGAATAGCAGAAAACATAAAATACTTGGAAAGAATAGATAGGAGAACAGGAACAACTGAAGAGTATTGCAGGGGCGGCAATAAAGAGATAATAAGATCATTTTCTGCTCTGGTCCCTTGCGTGCAATAATATAATTTGTATAGATAATGCAATTAGAGTAGTACTTTTCTCTACACTTCTCTGTCACCATTTCCCATTGAAATCCATGCATGTCTCACGGGGCTGATAAGTTAATTGTCAGAGAATGCTGTGTCTTCGTGAAATGAACACACATTCTTTTGATAAAAAACACAAATCTGTCACGAAACACACTGACTTTACAATATGAACATAGGATAAATATCATCATGCTGACGTGACAAAGAAGGCTAAAGGATTATTTCACCTTGGGACCCACAAGACATCACAGCAAAATTCTCAAAAGCTGGTTGTACCCACAACCATGCTGTCGTGTGTTATTTTGACCAAACCAAAGCAAATAGAAAAACAATTAGTTCATATGTTCCACTTGTCATCTTTCTTATTCTCTCACTGTCATTTGTGTCTCCTTCCCCAGCCAGTTTATCTAATCAGTTTCTGCTGTTTCTCATGAGCTTGTACACAGGATGTGAATCTGATTAACCACACAATCACAAACATAAACCTGTGCACATCAGTCAACCTTTCATGCTAAATGCACTTCAACCACCAAAACACTTCATACTTCACCCAAAAGTGACTCATGCTGCCATAACTAGAAATTGCTCTCTTCCAGCAAGACTTGAGAGGTGTATGTCCTGAAAATGTCCCACCATCAAAGAGGCAGGCTAAGCATGTGCAGAGCAAAATCACAGATCAGGCTTGCCACGATTGTAAGTTCTTTAAGACGTTCCAACTGTCCCTCTGTTCCATCTGTACTCTGACTAAAATCTTTTTTTTTGATAACAATGCAATTGACAAAACCGGATATAAAAAATAAAACGGAAAACAGATTTCATAGAGCCCTACGAGGCGTTAATATACCCCATGCCGCCACATGACCACTGGTGATATTTACCCAGCTGAGAGCCTGACAAACTCATGAGGGAAAACAAATGACAGCGGCTGACTCTTTGCTGTGTTTCTTGTTGCGTGTGTGTGTGTGAGAGAGGGTTGAGGTCACCTGCCACTTAAGACCTCCCTCTGCAAACACACGTGTTACAGTCAAGACTTTTAAACCATCCACTGTAGAAAATTATGAATCAGATTTACAGCATCAATAAATCAACTCCAGCCACGATATTAAGGCAAACACATAAATGCCAGCTTACTTCCTACAGATCACCACTACCTCAGAACTATTCAATATAATATCATTGTAACTTCGTTCCAACTGCCACAAATCAACGTAAATAGTCTGAGCAGAGTCGGCCTAGCTCTTAGTTCGTTTTAACAGAACCTTATAACTCCCCAAAATACCCTCGTATTTCATCTCGTATTAAGCATTTGTGTACAACTGACTCAGTATGCTCTAATACTGTTCAAAAATAAAATCAAGTCATTAGACCTCGAAAATCAGACACAACTATCACGTCATTAAATCTCAAACTCTGTTCACTAGGAAACTGAAGTTCAAATTCCAACTCCCCCTCCCAAAGAATGCAACGTACATTGAGGAAGGAAAATAGGCAAAGTTCAAAGTAGACTATGGGTGGCCAGAGAGTTTGACTTAAGGTGTCTGTTTCGTATAATAAAACTATCTTTTTGCAAATGCAAAGGGAAAACGTCGTTTTCAAAACACTGCAAGTAATTTAGTTTCAGAACTATTTGTGATGAAGGCAGATTAACTTCATGGAATGACTGCGGCGCCAAGATCATAAACGTTGATCTGTCAAACTGGTTGATCTTGTCTGATACCACAGGGGCCTTTACTCTGAGATGGCAGCCTATACATGTTATGTCCCATACAACATCCACGGCATGCAAACTTCACCTAAGACATCTATGTAGGTCAGGCTTCATAGTCGTCATTCTCATTGGAAATCGTATCCGCGTTCATTATTGTTGCTGTCAGACAAATACAGACTCGGTTTTTTTATTATGTATTTTTTTTACTTTGTATCACAGTCGGTTTCAGTTGTATCCGTGTTAACAGCAACTCCATCAGCAGCAGTAAACATGTCTAACCTGCAACTGGGTAGTGAACTTTTGAACTTTAGTCGTTTTCACTAACAACTCGGGGCACAAAGGGCATGCCATAGCCTACGCTCAATGCATACGCAACCACATATCTACCAAAATATGCTGAATAGTTTTTGTTTCTTTCGTTCTTTCATGAAATGGTGCGCTACCGTAGCCTACGTCGATCTTGAAGACGGACAACATAGGCTACGAGTAGCCTAGTTAGGCAAACAGATCATAAGAGAAAATTGTGTATGCACCCTAATTTCAACAATAACACGGCAATTTACCTTGACACCTAAACAGGTTAACCTTATGAAAATAAATGGAATTAGCTCTGTGGTCAAATGAAGGCCGGTGCAGTCGCGCAGAAATAGCAGGTTACGCTGTGTAGCCCATTACTGAGATGAGCCCCACACTGTACGATAACATTAAAGCACTTCATGGTACTCACAGACGCACTGTAGCTCGATCAGCACGCATAATGGCATCCAAACAAACGATGGCAGTTGTACTTAAGACATGCCAATGATGGGATCCTCTCTTCTTTCATTGCGTCGACAATTCTTGACCAGGGCGCCGAATAACAAGGACGCAAAGTTGTCAGCAGCGTGTGGGACTAAAGCCCTTCATTTCCTGGTTACAGCAACAAGGGCAACAACGCCTATTAAAGGATGCAATCTGAATTGTGTGGTTTAAGCATTGCCCTGTCAGCACACAGGGAAAAAAACTGCGGTGGTCGCACGAAGAAAACGCACACTGTTGGTTCTATCAAAGTAGACAAGCCTAAAAACACCGGTTTTACCTAAAGCGGGCTACAAACACAATGAGAGTTTGTCTGATAAATACAAGGTAAAGTCATACGCATAAATATAGGCATTGTTGGTTTTCGTAACATATTGCTTGGAACACTGAATTTTTGCTTACTGGAGAGATTACTCGCACGTGATACATTTCAGAATCTGGGCAACAAAAGACATATCACGTCCACAGGGACATGGACACGAAGCGTATGACAGATGTGAGGTAGGCTAATGACGAAGGCTGTAACAGATAATAATGGACATAACACCCAGGACACCAGAAGGTTTTCAAAGCTGACTCATGAGTGGGACGAGTGGGTAAGATTACAACAGGACCAGCTGCAGGGTCCAATGACCGAGGGGGCATTTGAGGGGGGGGAGGGGCGATATTTTCTGACAAACAACCTACATCTGTCTTCTGTCAAAAAGGCTACAAGTCAATTTACAGAACAAACACAAATGTAGCCTATAGGACTATAATGTATACCTATACCAAAATTGACGAAAAAAGAACAATATCCTAAACTCAACATGATTCGCAACTTTGCAACACGATTCTGCTTGGCACGAAATTATTCTAATTGTATGCAATCAAAAACTGCCAGACTGTCCTGCTTAGTGCAACCACAGACATGAAACCAAAGAACTAAAGACATGAACTATAGCTTTTTATTATACGGGTCCTTAGAATATAGCAAAAAGTTCGGAGGTCTGATATATAAGAGAAAGTGTATAGGCTCCTTCCCCTTGCATTCTCCCATAATTTTGCCCCAAATTCCTACTTTTCCCACAACCCTTCCATAATATGCAGTCAGAAAAGTGCATCTTCAGTAGGTGGGTGTTTTAGCCATGTGCGGTCTGTAAGCACGAACCTAGTGTTGTCATGATACCAAAATTATGACTTCGATACAATACCTGCCATAAATATCATGATACCCGATACTTACGATACGATACCACAAATACGATAAGATACCACAAATAGATACGATACTGGCATATTTATCTATAATAGTAATAAATAAAACATCTTTATGGTTCCCTTTTTTTCTCAGCTTGTTCCTGCCCACCTTTTGAACACTTAACAAATGGCATTAATATTAGCCTGCAGCAAGATGAAAACTACATGGTGACATTGATTATACACGGCTATTGTAGAATCTGCAGTATGGTCTGAATACAGGAGTACAGGAGTACATCCTAAACACCAGGACTGCATTTCCCAGGTTTCTGTTACGTACTGGATTGTGAGTGCCATGTGTGCATCAACTGCCCTGTTTGTCCAGAGGTCAGTGGTGATAGCAAAACAAGGCTGACATTGAAGTTGAGCCTCAATAACCTGATTGGTCTCATTGTACATCTTTGGAATTTCATTGTTCATGGAATAATTTCTCCCAGGCATATCGTATTTCCTGTCCAACGCATGCAGTTTTTTCGACTGTGTATATTGGCACCTGATTAGAACAGATTAACTCAGCCACTGCTCTGTTTAACCTCTTTGCATCGTTTGAGCCTCTCATATTTCCGCTGGCTTTCAAACAAGGCTGGAAGGGAACTCTGTCTCTGTGTTGCTGCTGACTCTGCTGGCATCTGTTTGACTGTATGTGGGAGTGGGTGGATAAACAATGCTTAATTTACTTGTATATTAAGTCTGATATTCTCACTTCAGATTTGATCTTAATTCATGCAATAATAATTTTTCCTTAAAGCAGCAATAGGAGTTCTGTTCCAAAACTAGTAAGCTAACCACTGTAGGTACACCTGGAATTCGTCCATTGTGTTGACTTCAATCAGTAACTTGCGTAGGGTTTCACCCGGAACCTACTTACAACTTTACCTATCATAAAAGTGTAACCTGACGCAATGTTAACCACGCCCCCTTTAGCTTGAACAAAAACAACGTCTTTTCCAGATGTTCGCTCTCTCTTCATCTCTCCCTCTGGGCATCGACCGAGGAGCAAGCGTCTTGACCTCTCCTCACCTCCAGCAAGGCGTGAGCACACCGTCAACCGGTGAAGAACAACTCTCTTTGTTCTCCCGCAAAACAAAGAGACCACTCTCACTTCTTACGGCCGACACACGCCTAAGATCTCTCAGTCAACGAACTGCTAAGTGAGACGAAGTAAGTTTAGCGAAACCAGCTAACATTAGACCTGCTAGCTAAATTACAAAGGTAACAGCAACAGATTCGCGCATAAACTGCAACGGAACGAACGATCACATCCTCCGACCTCAACTGCAGAGACACAAAGACATCGCAGCAAGGACAACTTTCTCCATCCACGGACAGCATCATCTCTTCTCTGCCTCATCTACGTCGGACCAGCACAACACTTTTCCCAAAGGACTGGTAAACTCTGACATTAACTGGGCATTTAGCTATCCTAGCTATTTACAACCTGGCTAAGCATAAGACTGTTTACATGCCATGGTTCATGTGTTTCATATGTTTTGTTTACTGAACGTAACTGTTTAGATATTTCCATTGCTAGTTGGTAGTTGGCTTCGCTACACCATCTAAGGGTTATCGTTAGGATTGCTTCTCAGACAAACAAAACAACAAACAAACAAGGCTGACTGCTGTCAGTTTTTTATTGCACAAACGACTCACTGCAACACACACGTGTTATATATATATGTAGGCGACACAGGACACACACGCAGGCCTGAGGTCGCCGTGAATTCAACTTCTGCCTTTAACCCATCCCGGATCGTCGCTCCTCCAGGATCCTCCAGGAGCAGTGGGCAGCTTCTCAGCGCCCGGGGACCAATTGAACCGTCCGTCTCGGTCAGGGACGGACAGGAGTGTTCTGTCCTTTTTTTGCATGTTTTTCTGTTGGGGTTCTTAGTGGAGGAAACCCCTTGTGAAAACACGGGGAGAACATGCAAACTCCACACAGAAAGGCCCAGGAGATAGCCCACCTGAGCACTGAAGGTCTGGGGAGGACCTGCCCCCCAGAGCCAACAGCGCCCCATGTGGGAATCGAACCCATGACCTTCTTGCTGTGAGGCGGCAGTGCAAGCACTTGAGCCACCGTGCCACACTGACAAGACACACTGGGTCTTGCATGCATCACTAACCATTTCCCTCTTCTAACATGGCATCTTAATCACGCACGATTACATATACATTGGCCTTCACATAGCCACACTTCGCGCTGCATATAGGCTCGTCCTTTTCCACATCACATGTATGTTCGCGTACGTGCTCACACATGCACGCGGAACTGCGGTGATCAAACAAAAGAACACACACATTCTTTCTGGCACGCTCCTAACAGTGCAACCCCGAGCTCACAAGCTCACACACACATCCCCACACTCCTTGAATTCATTAGTTAGTTACCTTTAGCTAGATTACATATTGTGTGTTATTTTCTCATCATTGTGTAAATAAATACTTTGATTATATACGCTGGTTTATTTAATGTTGCACAAGAATGGACGTTGCCAACCTCTTCTATTCAGAACTCCAATGACCATACTATTAATGAGGTAACTTTGGTTGTAGTTATTAATTTAATTATTAATCAGAGTTCCAAATTGATAGTATAATATATTTTATGAGACTGATATATTTAACGAGACTGATTTGTGGATTATCTTTACTTTGACCACCGTGGAGGACACTACACTTTGTGTGGCGCCCCCTAGGTGTTCAACTTAATTGATCTGCCTTTGTGTTGAATGATTGATGCCTGTCCAATCGGGTGAGACAACCAACATATTGTTGCTGTTGCAAGGACAGCACCAGTGTGTCTTGGTGGCCCTCGCACAGACGGTATCACAATTTACACACAATTGCACCCACATTCACCCGGCTCCTGCTCACAGGGTAAGTTACCTACATAATCTGGTACTCCCATGTGAGGCTGGTACCAATTTCACCTACACCACCTAAAAGGCATGCAAAAACCTTGCAAACACCACCAACAGCCCACCTGACACTGATAGAAGCCTGCCAACACACTAACTGGTGTCTTTAACAATAGCTTTTTTCACTCCTGCCGGTTTTTCCATCTACGGCAGGACAGAACCTCAGAGTCGGGTAAAAGTAGGGGTGGAGGGGTATGCTTGATGGTTAACTCTTGCCCTAGTAAGCTAACCACCTAAAAGGCATGCAAAAACCTTGCCAACACCACCAACAGCCCACCTGACACTGTTGTAGTGGCAACACACAGTTCCAACATCATCCTTAAGTTTGCGGATGACACTACCATCCTGGGTCTCATCTCTAACAACGATGAGACCGCTTAGAGATGAGGTAAGGGGCTTGGTAACATGGTGCCAAGATAACAACATGTCTCTCAACGTCTGCAAGACTAAGGAGATGATCGTGGACTTCAGGAAGCTGCAGAGGGGGGGTCACGACCCCATACACATCGACGGAGCTGTAGTGGAGAGAGTCTCCGACTTCAAATTCCTCGGTGTGTTCATCAAGGATGACCTTACCTGGTCCAGGCAAGCGGACTCTGCGGTCAAAACTGCCCAAAAGCGCCTATACTTCCTGAGGAGACTCAAGAAGTTTGGCTTGTCTGCAAAAACACTCACAAACTTTTACAGATGCACCATTGAGAGCATCGTCTCAGGCTGCATTACTGCCTGATATGGTAGCTGCTCTGCTGCTGATCGCAAGGCCCTGCAGAGGGTGGTGAACACAGCGGAGCGTATCATCGGCTGCCATCTCCATTCCGTGCACGGCATCTACAACACAAGATGCCTGAGAAAAGCACGGAACATCATAAAGGACCACAGCCACCCAGGCTATGGAATTCTCACACTGCTGCCGTCTGGTAGACGTTACCAGAGCATCCGAGCACGGACTACCAGACTCACAAACAGCTTTTTCCCCCAGGCCGTAAGGCTTCTGAACCAGCAACACTGACCCACTGAACAGTTGTCATCACCATGTACATTCTGCTCCCCCACTTATACAACTACACTTACTACTTACTGACTTACTACATAAATTATATATGCATATTATTTAATTTAATATTCCTC
This sequence comes from Clupea harengus, assembly GCF_900700415.2. Classification (NCBI taxonomy): domain Eukaryota; kingdom Metazoa; phylum Chordata; class Actinopteri; order Clupeiformes; family Clupeidae; genus Clupea; species Clupea harengus. Next base: position 11,641,502 of record NC_045153.1, read on the forward strand.
ACTCCTTCACCCTGTAAACTTAAATTTAAATTGTTGTTACTATGTTATGTGTTATATGTAATTTTCTATCTTGTATGCCCGTCTACTGCGTAGATGTTGCCTGCCAGGTCACAAGAATGTCACTGCTCTGATGACGCTAAGCTATTTGGTGCATGTGACAATAAACACTTTGACTTTGACTTTTGGCAGTTTAACTGGCAATGTCATGCGTGTGAAAGTTTGTCTTCCATATTTGAAGGGTGTACCAGCCTGTCACACAGAACTACATAGGGCATATCCTGGATGGCTAGTAGGGAAGACACAGGTGTTTATCTGTCCTTCACATGACCATATACTATCAAAATGAATTTGAGGATGGTACCTAAACTAGTTGCCTAAAAAACCATATCTCAAAAATTGTCAAATTGTTGCATAGTGTTACTTCAACTAAAAACAAAAAGAATTAGCTCAAGATCCACCCTCAGGCTCCACCAGCATGTAGTCTATTGCATCAACTGTGTTTCATTTGGTGCACTTTTGTGTGAATTCTGATCTGATGATCATATAGGCCACATTAGTGAAATTGTAGGTTATTACACATGTATAGCGTTTTCTCTATACAGTTTAATTTTGACAATGAATTGGGCTACGTTCTGTGTGAGAGCTTGCAGCCCCGCCCACGCAGTCAATGCTTGCAGGCAGCCTGACAGGGAGTGGAACAGTGAGTGTGCTCTGATTGGGCGTTATTTTAATGAAGTATCGATACTAAAAATCTGCAAAATCGTATCGTTTATAACAGGAAGGTACCGCGTTCTAGTGTCGACACACGTGCAGCATTAAACCATGACATGTTTTAGGCGCATGTTGCGACGAAATGACACCTAAAACGGGTGCTAACATGTTAGTAGTACATCTGACCCTCAGTGTGTGCATCCCACATCCTCAAGTGTTCACTTGCGGGAGGAGCTCTGCCTTCATGAACCATTGGAATAGTTCAGATACTGTACATCAAAATCCCAGAGCTCTTTAATTGCTCTTGAACATATTCAAGCCAAATTTCCCTAGGTGAACTCTGCTTAGTAGGTCTGTCCCTGTAAGACTTGTGGAGTTAGGATGTTTCAGCAGTGCAAATTAACCAAATTAACCAGACATTAAACAGTTAGACCATTTTAATGTCACCACCGATTACTACCTCACGCATGTCAAAAACTACCGTAATTTACTTTGTCAACATCCGAGAGCTTTCTTTCACAAAAGAACATGTTCACGTCATTTTTAATGTCACTCTTAAAGAATTCAATGTTTAGCCACCAGGAGATCATCATGGTTCCTGGCCCTCGGCTTCCTGCTGTCCCTCACGACCATCAGTCTCCTCAGGATTTGTCGGAGGTCCGTCCTCTAACATGCTGGCTGTTGGATCATGTGAGACGTCTGCTGATCCTGCGGTGGCCTGGGTGGTGGTTCGGGCGACGGAGGGGCTGAGAATAGCCTGGTCGACCTGGCCAACCACGTCCTGCAGGAGCTGCCGGGAGGCGCGGTCCGAGGGGGAGAGGGGTCTCGGGGGCCTCTGTGGGGCAGCAGAGCCCTCTGTACCCCTGCAGATGATGGAGTGGGCCGCCTGGAGGTGCCGGCGCTGACTCTGCCTCACTAGGGAGAGAACGAGGAGGAGAGGGGATAGAGGGACATAGATAAGGATAGAGAGAGAGAGAGGATAGATGGAGATGGATAAGGAGAGAGAGAGGGGGGATAGAGGGAGATAGATAAAGAGAGAGAGAGGATAGAGGGAGATGGATAAGGAGAGAGAGAGGGGGGTAGATAAGGAGAGGAAGTGAGAGGGAGGGAGGAGGGAGAGAGAGGTAGATAGACAGTGAAAGGTTGTGAGGGCAAAGGGTGAATGTGTGTGTGTGTGTGTGTGTGTGTGTGTGTGTGTGTGTGTGTGTGTGTGTGTGTGTGTGTGTGTGTGTGTGTGAGGGGGGGGGGAGGGGTAGAGTGGACAAGGGAGGGAAAAGGGTAGATAAAGACAGTTAAACATATTTTGCTTGTTACAGTTGTTTATGTTGGTCTGATATATTTTGTTGCAACCATGCAATACCAATTATACCAAATTAATCGGACAGTTGGGAGACAGAGAGGGAGAGGAAGAGGGAGAGGGAGAGAGAGAGGGACACAGAGAGGGAGACAGAGAGGGAGAGAGCTTCACGCTCGCCGGGTATCAGATGCGCAGGCTCAGATTAGCAACAGTAGGCGACAGGTGATGCGTGGGGTGCTTGCCTGGTACACGCTCACGCACCTGTCATCTAACCATGAATCTCTGTGGTAACAACCGTGGTTTAGTGATTTGGTGTTTTTTTTCTGGTGGGTGGTTGGAACTACTGCTCTTGACCAACCAACAGTGCATTATACCACTGTGGTTCATCAAGGCTACCGTCGTTATTGGAAAAACACACTCCAGATCAGATGTGGCTCTCCCACCAAAGCATATTCAGGTGTCCACTGAATCAGGTAACCGAGTTCAATCAGTGACACAGTGCTGGTGTCACAGTACTTAATGATAATACAGTGACCAAAATATGATACTGTTCAAAACACAGCAGCAACCACACCAGTTACCCTAGCAACATCCTAGCAACCACTACCATAATGCCATATCAGCGATCGCAATGTGCAGCTTTGCACCTTGCGTGGTAGCCTTCACCGTCAGTGTGAATGGCTCGGCGTTTCTTTAATATTTTAAAAAGTACAAAATTCAGAAAAATGAAAAAATACATAGCACAAGTGTCCTTTACAAGACCCACGCAACAAAGTTTGTAGTTTCTGCATTAATCGGTTTGAGCTGAATTAATCACAGAAAAAGGTACAAAGAATAAAAAGAAGAAGAAGCTACCTCATAACAGTACAGTACATTGCTTTTCATGCACTGTAACTAGTACAAGGTAATGTGTACTTCAGAATGTTATCAGAATAAATACAAAATGAAGTTCTATTCCAGACACAAAGAACTCCTTTAAGTGTAGTTAATAGAACACTTTGTTGTTCGACATGAGTGTTGCCGCTAGCAACCCCTTCCTCAACTCACCTCTGTCTCTGACGTAAACCTTCTGGATCTCAGGTAGAAGGAAGCTGTAGACCAGCTCAGCAACGATCTCCTCGGACTGCAAAGCACCACGTCTGCCAGAGCACAGGCCACAGATACACACAGGATTAGACATCCACAAGGACGCACACAGCAGACACCACTGGGATCACACTGGCACACCTGGCCATTGAGAGGTCCAATGCCATCTAAACAACTGGGCCTATTTCATATTATTTCAGTTAACGGTGCAAGTCTCCCTCTGAAAGCCTTCTGATATTACATCCAATCTGTATAAGAGCACAGGACTGGTGTGGAGGCCTAACGTAATTAAATTGTACAATCGCTGAGTGATTCTAATCTTCAGCGAATTCATGGCATTTCATTAAAGGTGTTTTTAAAAGGCTCACCTTTCATTTAGTTCTTATGCTGATGTATTTGCTCTCTCAGTTATATTTGTCTGAGGATATTTACCGGTGATGTCTGAACATTAGTGTGGAGTGTGGCCCAGAGATCCAAATTAAGGAGGAAGTAACAGCATGGTGCCTGTGTAGAGTGCTTCTAGTCCGCTGTGTCATAATCTGTTCTGTCTAATGGACATGGATGCTGATGAATAATGTAGCCTAATGGAAACCAACCAACAAAAGCAACAACCTGCTGTGTGTAAGTAGCTGCCTGTAGTCTCTGAAAAGGTTTGTTAATTGTGTGTGTTTTTCCTTGACCTTGATACATTACTACCACTAACAAATTGATCACCTGACAAAAGACCCAACAGTAGTAATAACTGGACTATGCTGTTATGTCATTAACGTCTTAGTTTCTGGCATCAATTGTAAAATTTCATATGAATGACTGACTTCAGATCATCACCTATTCATTATTACATAAAGGAATATTCTAACTTCATAGTCCATACCTCCATTACAAATCATGTACAACAGAATCGTCTAAACTGTAAGGATTCAGGACTGGAAAGATCCTAAAAGTGAGGCACCTGTTTGTAAAAATACCAGATGCCAATGTGACCTCTAATCATTCAATTATGTCAGTATCGACATAAAATAAAATACACTGGATAAGATGCTTATATGGAATGGCCAACTTCCTTCCTTGATCTGTGATGCAAACACAAAAGGACCACAATCTAATGGATGTCAGTCAGCAAATGACTGGCAGGGAAATGGTGGTGGGCGAAGTAGCCTACTCTTAAGACCGGCCACAGACGCAAGTGAATTACCGTAAATTGGTCATAATTAAGCCACATTGCCTGCAGTTACTAATGGGACACAATGGGCTTTTTTCTCTAAGCAATTATAATTTGCAGGTGTCAGGTTCCATTGATCGGCCAGTTTAACAAGGCTGCGGGCCAAAGGGGATTTTATTGTATTGAGTTCCAGCGTCTTCTGTATAAGTGCCGACCCCTGCAGGGGATACGGCAGCATGGTAAAGGGCAACAGTGACTCACACAGGATGCTTAAACTAGGATTATTTCTTTCTGTCTTTCTTCTGCTCTCCGTCTCTGACTAATTCAAAACTCAACATAAACCCTTTTTTTCTTTCTTTCTTTCCCCTTTTCTTTAACATTCTCTCTCTCTCTCTCTCTCTCTCTGGCTTTATCTCTCTGTATTTTTCTCTATTCTCTCTGTATCCTACTCTACCCTGTTCTTTTTTCTGTGTGCCTTGTACTGAGATTATGCTTAATGTAGTGGAAAATGTGCAGGGCACAAAATTCACTTAGCTATTAGTAATTATGTATTGTAATTACGTCTCAAATTCTGACATTCTGGAACATTCCGTGGTGTCACAGACTCTATCTGTCGAGAGTTATCTTCTCGAAATGAGTTGCTGTTGAAATGTGTGCATCACAAGCTTCGTTAAGGCAAAATGTAAACAAGTGTGTTAAAGAAATGTACAGAAAGTTACAAACGGCATGTTTTATTAATCAGCATCCGATTAATTGGCCAATGTTCCACATGTTGATAATGATAATTAAAATAGGAATTTGACCAGGGTCTGCTAAACTGACAAAGGCTTTCCTATAAAACTGAACATTTTGTTGCTGGAATAGATAATCGCTTCTCTTGAAGCATTCTACTTTTTCACCTTTCAGGTCAGCCAATTCAGTAGAGCAGACAGAAAGCACTCCAAACTGCCCCGGAGGAGAGTCTTTTAAATAACAGTGCACTGCTTCCGATGAACCGAGGGGCTTTACTGTGTGGGATGAGCTTGAGTTCAGTGTCACTCAGGGCACTAAAGCAAAGAGCATTTTCACAATGACTGTTAATGCTAATTACATTAAGTGGAAAGAAAAAAAAATGAAGAAAGATTTAAATGTTTGATCTGCATGCTATTGAGCCTCTTGCTGTGTGTCACCAGTATGTGTATAGTTAAAGGACATCTCTAGTGCAGGCAGCAGGGGAATGGCCTGGTTAGAGCTTGTAGTTTTAACCATCTACTCTATGTTAGTTTTTCCCTCAGGAGCTGCACAAACTTTAACTTCTGACTTCAAAATGGCTTGAATTGCATTTGAGAGTGCAATGTTTTGCAGAGTGAAGTGAGTAAAATATGAAGCGAGCAAAAAGAGCATGGTGTTGGGTATGTGAGGTGTGTGTGTGTGTGTGTGGAGTGTTGGTGTTGGGGACGTGAGGTATGGGTGTGTGCGTGGAGCGTTGGTTTTGGGTGTGTGTGTGGAGTATTGGTTGTGTGAGTGCAGAGCGTTGGTGTTGGGTGTGTGTGTGTATGTGTGTGGAGTATTGGTTGTGTGTGTGAGGTCTGTGTGCGGAGTGTTGGTGTTGGGTGTGTGTGTGGAGTATTGGTTGTGTGAGTGCGGAGCGTTGGTGTTGGGTGTGTGTGTGTATGTGTGTGGAGTATTGGTTGTGTGTGTGAGGTCTGTGTGCGGAGTGTTGGTGTTGGGTGTGTGTGTGGAGTATTGGTTGTGTGAGTGCGGAGCGTTGGTGTTGGGCACGTGAGCTGTGTACGGGGCTTACGTCTCTTCCACGGCGTAGGCGACGTTGTTGACCTCCTCGGCCTGCCTCTGGATCTCCTCTCGGGCTTGAGCATCGGCCGTCCGCTCCACGGTGCCCAGGATGATGTCCTCCAGGTACAGGTCCACCGTGTCCTGATGCACCTTCACTACCTGGCCAGGTCACACAGAGGTCACACAGAGGGTCACACAGAGGTCACACACAACACAGGTGTGGAACTTAACAGGACTGTCAGGAACTTAAAAGGAATCTGGAATCCAGGCTCGCCTCTTTAGAGAGTGTAGATTGATGATGTGCATAATACTTGTGGGTGTGTGGAAATCAATGAGTTACTTATTAAGCACAAGGCACAGTCATCTGAAATACCAGAGAAATCCTGAGCAACCAGCTTCGTTTGAGATTACAGTCAGTTAAGGGTGGTCTGGATGACGGGCAAATTTAAACACTTATTAGTACTCTGATGTATGAAACATCATGAAATGTCTAATATATGACGTAATCTTATCCACTGTGTATTCCTTCAGTGCCGCGTATGTAGAGTATGTTTTTTTTTACTGTTACAGTTGAAGGTGAGAACTGAAATCTACAAACCTTACTTATGGCACTATTACTTGTGTGTCTGTCTGTCGGTACCTTCAGGTCTCTGGTACAGTTGTTTTAAGGATTGTGTGTATTATTCTGCTTCATTACTTAAAGGACACAGCAGACATTTGAGCCTAAACCTTCAGATCAAGCCATCAGACATCTCCTAAAGCTGCAGTATCTTTTATTTTATTGCATTTGTCATTATTTTATGGCTCATGGCAGGCTTAGGCACATAAATAAACACACACCAATATCCTTTCTACAGGTTATTTCTTCAAAGGTTATTTCTTTTCATATTAAATATTTAATAAAACATTTATTGAGGAGACAGTATGTCATGCTGGGGGTGTGGAGCCTGCACAACCCTCACACCCACAATAGGAAGCAAACAGCCTAAGGTTTGGAAACGTCTTAGTGCGTGATTATGTATCTAGCTAAGAACAAACAAGCGAAATGAATGAGGTAGGTTGGCAAGTTATCCCCTGAACAAATATTGTGTGAACCTACGCCTGGGGGAAATGATTGTAGCAATGTTTTAAGAGGTGCATTTGGAATGCGTTCACCACTATGATTTCTTACCATCTTTGTGATGTGACATTACATTGATATTTGATTTGTTTGTGTGGCTGTGTGTGTGTATGTGTGAGTGTATGTGTGTGTGTGTATGTGTTTGTGTGTGTGTGTGTGTGTGTGCATTTGTGTGGCTCTGTGTGTGTGTGTGTGTGTGTGCATGTGAGTGTGTGTGTGTGCATGTGAGTGTGTGTGTGTGTGTGTGTGTGTGTGTGCATTTGTGTGGGTGTTTTTTTCCTCCACTTCATAATTCAGTCTGGCCCATCTGTTTATTCACTGCTGACTATGCCTCAGTGCCTTTAAAATACATACCACACAAAATGGAACTGACCTTCGCTCAGTAACTTCTTTCCATTAACTGTGTATAGCTGTTCAAAGAGATTACCAGCATCTCACCATTCAAAAAAGCAATGTTAGACGAGGACACCAGCAGAAGAATACAAAAATAAAAGGAAAGAGTGAAAGGAAGAAAGAGTGAAAGAAAGGAAGAAAGAGCAAAAGGGAAAAGAAACAGTTTAAACTGCTTCCTGAGTTTTTAGGTACCCTGAGACCTTCTGACAGTACATTTTTGTGCTTGTGACCCGGTGACCCCCACAAACACAACATAAGCCACACACACACACACACACACACACACACACACACACACACACACACACACACACACACACACACACACATTCACACACACACATTCACACAGAACCCCCCCAGCCACGTCTGCCCACCTGTTTGAAGATGTGGTCGTCCTCCCTGCGCCTCCTCTCCTCCACCTGCCTGCGGCCGCTCTCCTCGGCCTCGCGCATGCGCCTCCTCCGCTCGGCCAGCAGGGTGAGGGCGTGGAGGCGCCGCTCCTCCTGCAGGCGCACCAGCTCCTTGGACAGGAAGTCCAGCATGTCGACCAGCGCCGCCCCCGACACTCCTGCCTCGTAGCCCTCCATCAGGGATAGCTGGGGGACAAAGACAGGCAAAGTCAAAGGTTAAATACATTTCTACAATTTTTATATATAGTTTTGGTATATTGGTGTATCATTGTCATAATTGTTATCTTAAACTATTAGTAGAAATTAAGTACAGTATAGTATTCATAAATACTTACAAAACATTAGAAAAACAGTGAACAGTTCTAAATATCAAAACCATTATTACATTTATAAACTATGCCTCAAACCAAAGAACTAATTAGACAGATGATGTGCAAACACACGTTTGTTTTTGTTGAGTTCTGAATACTGATGAATGTAAGCAGTAGTTACAGTAAGTAATGATGAATAGTCTCTTCACTTCCTTTTCTCCATGACATTTTTCACCCATAAGGCGCCCGTTGCCAGCTAGCAACACACACTAGAGCGCCACTGTGGTCAGAAGATCCACATTCCACGTATTCATAGTGAGAAATTCAAAATGCACTGACACCCACAGCTCAGATTTGTAAAGTCTACTGCAAATCTATTGAGTGGTGCCCCCTGTTCTGCGTCATCGCACATCTAGTCTATTGATGTTCTTGTTAAAGGAATGACCTCCAAGTGACGGAGGTTTTCAAATACCACAGAGACTCAGTCAATAGGATGGTTTTCCGTCAGGAACCACGTCTATTCTTGACAATGGCGCGCACTAAAGGAGAGACCATGCTTTCACATGAGGATTCACCCGCATTGAAGGCAAGAGATCTCTAAAAGCACCTCTCCTTTACATATGCAGTAAACAAAGACCACAGGTCAGTCCCGTCAATGCAGCGTGTTTATCTGAGAGTGGTGTTTGGTTTCACTATGCTCTACCATTACAACTCTCATCAATATAAATTAATGATAATGATAATAATAATGATAATAATAATAATAATAATAATAATAATAATAATAATAATACACTAATAAAGCGCTTATGCCTTAGTGTCTATGTAAATGTGAACATGGATACTCTGCTAACTGGGTGTGGGTGGGAGGCTCGCTGTGGATGGAATCATGCCACTAAGGAAGTTAGTCCTCCTACTCACACTCATTTAGACTGTAATGTACAATAATTAATAACATTTAAGCATACAGTCTACTCACACATACATCACCAAAGTGTTTTCTTGTTTTTTTTTTTGCATACATTCATCAGTATACATCAGCCCAGGCTATATATTTCAAAAGCCATACATATATATATTTTGAAAGCATGACATACTTGAGGCTGTACTAGAGTTCTGCACCCTCTGAAATTAACAGATAATTGAATTGTACTCTCAGCCCTTCAGAAGGATCTTACACAGACCTTTGACTATATGAAACCAATCCCACTTCCCTGGTTTATTACATTGCCCTACACTGTCTTTCCCAGGTCTAAGGTTCCCCGTAAAAAAAAAATTACAAACCAAGATCTGGCTGTACAGAGGAGATAGCATTAGGCAGTTAAGGCAGTGGGGTTGGTCCATGGGGGGGTTACAGCAAGAACCCTGGTCAACTACTGGTCAAATTAAGTATGGCAGTGCTCTTACAGCATAGAAGCCTGTAACTAACCTATTTGGGGATGGGTTTATGGCCTACTGTATGTACACTCAAAAAAGTGAACTCTGTGAGTTGCTTAATCAAATAAATGTACTTATATTCAATTTAATTAACATTTCTGTGTTTGGTTTTAAAATCTAGTCCACTTTAGTAAGTCTAACTTAAAATGAAAACTTGTTAAAGCAAAAGAAGCCAGCTAAGTTAATTCAACATAACACTGTTGAGTGAATGGCACAATCACCTCTAAAATGTAGTCCACTTTAGTAAGTTTAACTTAAAATGATCAATCACCTCTAAAATCTAGTCCACTTTAGTAAGTTTAACTTAAAATGATCAATCACTTATAAAATCTAGTCCACTTTAGTAAGTTTAACTTAAAATGATCAATCACCTCTAAAATCTAGTCCACTTTAGTAAGTCTAACTTAAGTCTAACTTAAAATGCACAATCACCTCTAAATCTAGTCCACTTTAGTAAGTCTAACTTAAAATGAAAACTTGTTAAAGCAAAAGAAGCCAGCTAAGTTAATTCAACATAACACTGTTGAGTGAATGGCACAATCTGTATATATATATATATATATATATATATATATATATATATATATATATTCTGTGATGTTGAAACATTAGTGCATGGTTTAAGAGTTATATTACTGGTCCTACTGTATTTGTCTTGCGAAAATCAAGCATATATGAATACATGTTAGCTGGCTAACGAGCTAGCCAATTAACAAAATGCTACCTGACAGACATACATTAAAATAGCGATCTTGTCGTCAGAGAGCAATAAGGATCCGGAATAACCGGTGAATAGGGCAATACGCGGGTGGCATGACTAGGCATTAGCCAATCAGAATGTTTGTACTGTCGTTGCCATATAATACATTTCAATATTTGATAACTAAATGTAGATGATTTGCCTGAGTCCTTGAAGATACATGTAAAAGCTCAATTACAAATAAATAATAATTTTATATAAAACTAATAATGCTTTCTTTACCACACTCAGAGTTTGGTATATGTTGAATGATATCACGTTGAGATCACATGATGGTTGTCGTTTCCATTGGTAATAAATAATATTACAGAACCAAGGTATGGCATGGTGGCTCAGGTCCTTGCACTGCTGCCTCACAGCAAGAAGGTCATGGGTTCGATTCCCGCATGGGCCACTGTTGGTTAGGGGGGCAGGTCCTCCCCAGACCTTCAGTGTTCAGGTGGGCTAGGTATCTCTAGCTCTCTCTGTGTGGAGTTTGCATGTTCTCCCAGTGTCCACAAGAACCCCAACAGCACACTCTCCTATCAATCCCTGACCAAGATGGACGCTTCACTTCACTTGGTCACTTGGCTTAAAAGCTGCCCTGGGGTCCTGGAGGAAGGACAATCCGGGATGGGGAAATGCACAAGTCAAATTCACGGCGATTGTTGACATAACTAGGCTTTATACCAATGAAAACCATTTAGGTACTGCTTATTCAAGTCAGTTAAGTTGGAAATACAAGGAGTTGTTCAGTTGGTGTTAGTAAATCCAGTTGAGTTAGAATTACATAAGTGAGTTAGGTCAGTGTAATGAAGGTCTGTTTAGTTAGAGGAACACTGCCTGATCAATTAAGGCTAACTTGACCAAATAATATTGTAATTACTTAATACAGTCTTGTTGGTTTTACATAAGTTAGTTATTTCCTCTGTAATAATAGTATTAAAATAGTTTGAACACAACTCAGTTATGTGGAAATCATTGACATAACAATATTAAGTAATTTGAACAACTTATTTTTTTGAGTGTACTTGTATCATTTGGTCAGGGCCATCATAACACAGTATATTAGAGTTTTAAACAAGAGCTCTGATCAAGTAAAATAAAATAACAAATGTTTAACTGATAAATGATTTGTGTTAGCTGCTTTTTTGGATAAAATTGTAATTAAGAACAGGCCATTGGCTATATGAGCGTCTCAGTCAGGCACTGGGGTGTTGCCCACTGCCAGAGGGGGGCTTGCCATGAGAGGTGTGGGAACCCAGAGTCACTTAAAGTAATGATGAGGCAAGTCTGACTCAGTTGCACTTAAAGTAATGATGAGGCAAGTCTGACCCAGTTTGATGAGGTAAGTCTGAGCTTGGTGACTGACTGACTGCTTTCTGGGCTGATCACCAGGATCACCAGCAAGTGCAGTTAAAGGCATCTGCCTCTCTTATCAACGCTGTTTTCCTCTCTGTTTCATATCCTATCTGCTATCTCTCTCTCTCTCTCTCCCTGCTGGGTAATCTCACGTCACTAGTGAATCTCAGTTCGTCTCTGCAGTATGAGTCATCTCTCTCTCTCTCTCTCTCTCTCTCTCTCCCTCCTTCTCTCTCTCTCTCTCTCCCTCTCATGGTCTCTCTTGATTTTTTTTCCTGAGATAGCATATGTATAGGTCTATATCAATCAACATCACGTGTGTAGATAGAAAGGGAAAGCTGGAGTATTTATAAACGTGTATGTGTATATGAGGTGTGTATGGTGTGTGTGTATGTGAGTCTGTATGGTGTGTGTGTGTGTGTGTGTATCTGTCTGTACCTTATTGCAGTGGACCTCCCTCTGTGCCTGCAGCGTGTGTGTGAGCTTCTTGTCATCCTTGAGCAGCTCCTGTTCCTCTCGCTGGAGTGCGTGAGTGGTGCGCAACTCCTGGATGAGCTCCAGGCGCTTCTCCTTCCCCTCAAACATCTGTGGTACACACACATACAAACACTCACCCACCCGCAAACACACACACTCACACGCACACGCACACACACACACACACACACACACCCACACACACACCACACACACCACACACCCACACACACACACACACACACACACACACACACACACACACACACACACACACACACACACACACACCACACCACCACACACACACACAGTTTATGTGTGAGAGAACGACAGCCAGATTTAACTTTATATCCCCCAAAAGCATAGTTCTCCAGTGTTACATTTGCACCTGTCATTTATATTTACAGGAAGCCATGACCTCTACACCTGTCTTTAATTGCTTAGTCATAAACGATGCATGTTTAAAAACACCAGCACGCCGCGAGGCTGCCCCTACATGACAGAACATAAATAGGGTGACAGCTAAATACCTCAGTGACAGCTGAATGATCTATTTCATTACATGAGTTCATGGAGCGTGTTCTGCGTGTTTCTACGTGTTCTACGCGTTCTGCGGGTTCTGCATGTTCTGCAGTGTGACAGACAGCTGTCTGAAGTGAAAATGGCTGCTTGTTCTGGCGGAGAGCGGGGTCACACCTGGTTCTGAGTGGACCGGCCTCGAAGTAACTTCTGCAAGAAGATGACTGCCAGCTCCATCTCTTCATCTCCCTGCAGGGATTACATTATAAACGTGCAGACACACACACATTACAGTTTTTTCCAATCATTTTAGTTCTTGTACCTATACCATGTTCACATTCCCAAAACACTTAAGACATGGAGCACACCAGTAGACCATGTGAACCAAACTGTGGATACTTGCCCCTATGCTTAGATACAAATGCTGGCAATGACACCTTCTTCCAAAATTCATGGATACCTGTCCCATTCAATGTTCACTACCAGCAAAACACTGTGGAACTACAGCATTTTTTTTACCAATGTTTAGATACTCTGTTCAGAACAGTTAACTTTCAGTTCAAAACCTTACTTACAGTAATTTAGATCACTGTAGATGGAAAAATGCTTTGTTTAGACAGACAAATTAAATGATATGCTTGAGTAAAGAAAAAGTATTCTTAATTTAGCAGAAAGTTTATTTAGATTATTTAGTTTGTTTTGGCTTGCAGACTTCTCACTATCTCTAATTGTAATAGAGTCTATAGAAGGCAAACATAGATGTAACTGTTCCTGAAAAGTTGTTTCCACTATTACAGTACTGCTCCTTATGTAAGTCATAGGCTATCAGTGAAAGAAAGTGATTGAAGAATGCAATTCTTCAATTTACAGTAATTACAGTAAATTTGCCACACTCAATTTTGACATCTATTGTGAGAGGCAAACCGACATATCAACACTGTCTTCAGATACTTGGCTTGGATTGACGTATTTCCAAGATGCAATGCAGAGGAGAATGTTACCGTAAATGCGAAGTTCAAACATGTAAAAGTTTGACACCAAATGCAGAGGACAGAATTGATCAGCATTACTGTAGGGCTAAAGCAGACTTCTAGTGGTATTACAGTACTTTGGTAGACTGTATCTTGTGTTGATGTTTGTAATTTACTGCATTGGAAATACTGCAGTAAATACGTAGCATAATGCCTTTTTGTTGTAATGTAGTAAGCCTATATAGTGCAGTAACACATGCAATTCTAGCATATGGCTGTAATGAAACATATTGCAGCATTTTAGAATTATTAGTTTACTGTCATATTACAAACTTTATTACTGTAGTCCAAAGAAGTGTTTGTCTGTGTGTGTTTTTTCTCTTTTTTTAATGCAACACTACAGTAATCTATGCTAAACTGGAGGACACAGCAACATCTTATAGATGCAATTAGCAATGCTTCAAGTTGTTAATGTTTTTTAGGTCATTCTACTCTGAGAGGGAACATGTGTTAAAGTTACGGCATAATTGATTGTGGTGTGGTTGTTGTAGTGCATTTTGCACCAAAAGTTAACTGATATGCAGAGGTGTGTGTCTGTAAAGCCCACTGTGTTAAGTGTTTGGGAAAAGTATCCATGGTATAGGTACAAGAACTAAAATGATTGGAAAAAACTGTAATCACTTATAAGTGTGTATTGTGTGAACCTAAACCTGGGGGAAATGATTGTAGCAAGTTTTAAGAGGCGCATTTGGAATGCGTTCACCACCATGATTTCTTACCATCTTTGTGATGTGACATTACATTGATATTTGGTTTGTTTGGCTCTGTGTTTGTGTGTGTGTGTGTGTGTGTGTGTGTGTGTGTGTGTGTGTGTGTGTGTGTGTGTATAGTCAATGCTTTGGCCTAATGAACACTTTGATAGTTCTCTGAAAGAGGATGTGATTGGCTGAGAGTTCTCTGAGAGAGGATGTGATTGGCTGGTTCTGGCTGGTCCTGTACCTCAGGTGGGGCCTCCACCACAGGGCTGTCGGCTCGGGGCTCAGGTCGCTCCGTCTTATAGAGGAAACGCAGAGTCTTCTTCTCCTCCACACGCTCCTTCTCCTCCTTCAGAGTCTGAGTAAGAGAGAGAGAGAGGGGGAGAGAGAGAGAGAGAGAGAGAAAGAGACAGGGAGAGAGAAAGAGAGGGGGAGAGAAAGAGAGAGAGAAAGAGATGGAGGAGAGAAAGAGAGAGGGGGAGAGAGAGAGGGTGACATAAAAAGGCACACAATCATAATGAAAGCAGAGA
Source organism: Clupea harengus (assembly GCF_900700415.2). Taxonomy (NCBI): domain Eukaryota; kingdom Metazoa; phylum Chordata; class Actinopteri; order Clupeiformes; family Clupeidae; genus Clupea; species Clupea harengus. The sequence continues at coordinate 11,656,561 of NC_045153.1, forward strand.
GGAGGAACAGACAGACTATTAAGCGTAGATGTATAGGCTGCTATCGTTGAGCCAACACTTATGAACTTATGATACTCATTGTATCATGAAGTCAACAGAGGACGACAAAACATTTTCTTTTCGCCTGTCTTTCTCTTTCAAATTTTCCTGAGACGAGCCTTGCTTGAAGGACAGCGTGATCTAATTTCTAACAGACTCTGGGGCAATAATGAGCCGAGCCGTTGACCCCCCACTACAACCCCCCCCCCCCACACACACACACACACACACGTAATGGCCCCGGGGTGTCCTCCTACACCTACCTCTGAGACAGATCTCATCATGAGAGCCAGGTATGTCACTGTACTTTCTCAGTAAATGAGCGCTGGCCTACTTTCACCCTCGCATTAGAAACCACCCTCACGCCTCCTCTCACTGCCGCTAGTGCTGCTTCTGGGTCGAGTCTGACAATTACCTCCTTCACACTACAACCACACTTGAGTGAAGGCTGAAGAGCTGGGACTGGTATGATTCATTCCTGTCACGGCCACTCCGCCTTAGCAAAGGCATCGATTCCAGCAGTGGGCTCGGTACATTTTAACAATTTATCTTTTATCAAGTGTATGGTACTGAATAACACTTCATTTAAACTGGGACTCTGAACTGAAAGCATTGTTGAAACCATGTGTGTTCGTCTGTCTCTGTCTATCTGTCTAAATAGACATGCTGTCCGCTTAAGAAGCCCTTTGCTTGTACAGATAACGGGTGAAATAGGCTGAGGTGAAGGGTGAAAGGTGAAGGGTGTACCTCATAGGTCTTCATCAACTCCATCTCCCGCCGGTCAGCACGCTTGATGAAGCTCTTGCTCACTTTGCATTTCGGGGCTTTGATACGAGGCTCCAGAACAGAGGAAGGCATGTTGGCTTCCAGCTGCACAAGGCCTAAAACAGACAGACAGACAGACAGACAGACAGACAGACAGACAGACAGACAGACAGACAGACAGACAGGAAGATTCAACTTTATAGTCACTGTGCGGAATAAATGTACAAAGCCAATAAAATGCAGTCATGTATCAGCAATGAAAATGGCTGGAGCCTTCTCTTGTTAGAGGGGCAATATGGAGGTTTTAGCATTTGACATTGGCTGCTGGATGGGGAGTGCTGAGACATAAACACACTCTAAATGCTGCCCTAATTTACCCAGAGGTAACAGCATGTTCTAGATGGATGTTCTAGAACCGGAACCACAGGACAGCAGAAACTATATAATCCCCCCAGAAGTCTTGAGACCGCTGTGGCAGACCCCTCATGGTAAACAACAAAGCCTAACAAAATTGCAGTGACGCACCACCATGGACATACGGCAAAAAATAAACTCTCTCTCTCTCACCCTCTTTTCTCTCTCTCTCTCACCCCCTCTTTATCTCTCTCTCTCTCTCGCTCTCTCTCTCTCCATTCTCTCTTTCTCTCTCTGTGCTCCTGCCAGGCCCCAGAGCTTTTAGTGGGCTTTTAGTTCTCTGTGGTGCACAGCTTGATTATGAGTAACACTGTGGCAACTCAACAGCCTCAACATGATGCATAGGGGCCTATGGGCACAAAGAGAGCAGTGGCTTTCGTCTGACTGAGTAGGCAGCCAGTGTAGGCAACGCCAAGCAGTGCACACCGGCAGCGCAGAGAACCCACAGTGAAGTCAGCAAGCGTGCCCTCGGCATCCTTTTACATTTGCACACAGCGATCACGTGTACCAGGATCTAATCATAACGCCCACGGGAGAGGAGAGACACGAGGTGGCATTCATTTCAGACACCATCTGTCAAGGTAAACAAGTATGTCATGAAGATGCCCCCCACTACAATAATATGTGTGAGTTGAGAAACTGCCACAATCTGGTTATCGTGATGGCACTAGGGCAGGAGAACAGCAGCAGAAAGACAAGTACACACTCAGAACAAAAAGTACACACTCGCTGCAGAGAGTATGAGCGGCTCTATAGAGCTCTGCCCTCTGTATCCACCCTTTAAATTACACACTTCCTGGGCTTTGTGGGCTCCTTACCAACTGCTATTAAAATGAGGATGAAAATGCACATTCTCTGACTCATTCGTGTGACAGTGTGAGCGTGTGACGGAGGAGAGGAGGGGAGAGTAGAGGAGAGGGGAGGAGAGATGAGGAGAGGTGAGGAGAGGAGGAGAGGAGAGGAGAGGAGGGGAGGGGAGAGGAGAGGAGAGGAGAGGAGAGGTGAGGAGAACTGACCTTCGAAGGTGTCCAGGAGCTGGCTCCTCACCACGTTGCGCTCCGAGTCACGGTCGGGGAAGACGCCCACGCAGGACAGCGGGGCGTAGGTGGGCGAGCCGTAGTCGGAGTAGTCCTTCACGATGTCACGTCGCTCAAGCTTCCCCTCGATGTTCTTACGCTTTTCCGTCAGCTTCCGCAGAGCTGCGAGAAGGGGGAGAGACGGAGAGAGTAAAAGAAAGACAGACAAACATGCCTTTGTGTGAGCATGTGTGTCTACATCTATGTCGTCACAGGTGATGTAGTTGTTGCGTATGTGGTTGATGCAAGTCTCTTTGGTGCGTTGGTTCTGTGCGTGTGTGTGTGTGTGTGTGTGTGTGTGTGTGTGTGTGTGTATCCTTTACATATAATGTAGTTGGTCCGTATGCTGTTGAGTCTCTTTAGTGCCCTGGTACGGTATGAATGTATGTGTGTATTGGATGTATGTATGTATATATATTTATGTATGCGTACACGTGTTTGTGGGGGCGTGCAAGTGTGTGTGTATTCTTCACATATAATGTAGTTGTTGTGTATGCTGTTGAGGTGAGTCTCTTGAATACATTGGTGCGGTATGAATGTACCGTATGTGTGCATGTGTGTATGTATATATGTATGAATGTGTACACGTGTTTGGGTGTGCGTGCAAGTGTTTGTGTGTGTGCATGTGTGTGTGCATGTGTGTGTGCGTATGTTCTCACAAATGATGAAGTTGTTGCGTATGCATTTGAGGCGTGACTCCTTGGTGCGCTGCTGGTGGCTGAAGCACTGGTCCAGACACCTGACTGTGGCTTCCTGCTGGGTCTCCTCTCTCTGCCTCAGGAGCTGCATCAGCAGGGTCAAACGGACCTCCTGTAGCCTGATCTCACACAGACACACACACACACACAGACACACACACACACACACACACACACACACACACAGACACACACACACACACACAGACACACACACACAGACACACACACACACACACACACAGACACACAGACACACAGACACACACCCAGACACACGTGTGTGTATATGTATATATGAGAAAAAGCATGAGTATAGGCATATAAACCATGCTTGTGTGTGTGTGTTGTGTACATGTGTTCGCACATGGGTGCATGAACACTGAATACAGCTCATCTGACAAGTTCTCCACACACACACACACACACACACATACACAAGCTTATGATTCCTCTTTGCTCGCGGCGCGCCCTGAGTCCAGCTCGCTCACTCACTTCTCGATCTCGCTCTCCCTGAAAGCCCACTCCTTCCTGTTCATCTCCTCCATCATCCTCCTCCTCTTGTCCAGCTGGCCCAGGTCGCTCACGGACGGCAGGGTGGCCTCCCAGGCCCTCTTGGCCCGGGCCCGCTCGATCATCTCCACCTCCGCAAGCCCCGCCGGCAGGCCATGACCTAGGGGGGAGGGGTGGAGGGATGGAGGGAGGAAGGCCGCTTATGACATTTAGATGAGATTTAGAAGTGAAGAGTAGGATGCAAGGCCACGCAGTGTATTTAAAGCATTTATTGAGTCGCGGTTCTGGCTGGTCAAGCCAGAACAGCGACTCAATAAATGCTTTAAATACTATACTTAAATACTATACTTTAATAATATATATAATAATATAATAAATACTATACTATACACAATATACTATACGCAAAGGTCAGAGGCATTGGAAGTGATGTTGGTGTTCCGTGTGTGTGGGAGATGTAATGTCTGTGTGTGCGCACATGTGTGTGTGTGTGTGTTGTTATGTATATGTATTTGTGTGAATGTGTGTGTGTGTGTGTGTGTGTGTGTGTGTATGTGAACACGTGTGAGTCTCATACCCCAGGTGAGCGTGGCCAGTGTGAGCAGCTCAGGCGGGGCGGTCCCAGGCCTCAGCACGTACTCAGTGGTGTAGGGGTCCGTCTGTGCCTCGCTATCCCGGTAGTCGGTCTGCACCGCCACCGTACGCTGGAACGGGGTCGGGGTGCGCTCAGCCTGCCCATCACCGAGATGGAACTGAGCTAAGCTGAGGAAGGGAAAGAAAGAAAGATGGGAAGAGAGGAACGACCAAAAAGTCAAAATGGAGGATGCAAAGGCAGTAGATAACAGTCACTTAGTTACAGTCAAAACAATAGACACTGGTCAGCAGTGACATTAGTTAGCGATAACAATTCTCCGTTGTTCTGTACACCATTTTTTTTATGGCTCTACATATTCTTTCAAAAATCGACTTAAGATTCTCAAGAATAGGAGACTGGCAGAACCACGTGAGATTATATCTATACGTGTTTGGTACTGTAGAGGAGAAACAAAAATCTCAGAGGAACTTTCTAGATCTCAATCACAGACCTAATCAGACAAGCTGCTTTAATCAAATCTAACTCCTGTGCTCAACAGTAAATATGATGGGATGCTGTGAAGAACTCACGAGGGTACGGCGAAGACCACATCAGCAGGAACTTGCTGGGTGAATGGGATTAGGGGACTAAAAGAAGGAGAGGAGAGGAGAGGATAGGAGACAAAAATGAGTGCTGAGTGAAAAACAAGCACCCACTCCAAAAGCACAACAGACAAATTTCAGCTTATTCACATCAACCTGAGAAAAGACAATTCTCTCTCCCAGGCACTGCAGTCATGTCTGAAATAATACGCTTATGGAGTTAAGCATTTTAGTCAGATAACCCCATCATTTCACAGCGGAAACAATAACATGTCTCTTGTTTAATGCCATTCCAATGCCCCACTAGTACCACTGGTGCCCTGGTCCTGTGGTCATTGCACTCAGCATAAATGTTCCTGCTCATAAACATTCGGAACGACAATGGTGCGTGTTATGGGCACTGCTGTGTTGGAGAGAATAGGGGATTTCGAAGATGATCTGACAATAGTATTTACAGAAAATGTCTGTGCTTTTACGAGTTGTGCATCTATCTGCTTGTGTGTGTGTGTGTGTGTGTGTATGAGTGGTGTGTGTGTGTGTGTGCGTGTGTGCATGTGTGTGTGCATACATACATGATTGATGTATAATGTAACTACATGAAAATGACATGACATTCCAGAATTGATGAGCATGCCATTTGCCTCCTACCGCTTGAAAAACTTCCAACGGTCTGCACCAGACACACTGCAGCCCTGCTGGTCAGGTCCTTCAGTCTGGATCCCTGGGATGACACTTGTGCAAAAAAACACACACACACACGAAAACCACATCAGTTACAATCAGAATAGTACTTAATTTTTGGCCAACCAACCCTTTCTTGATGCAGGTAATCACAAAGCATCACCCTACATTGATGTATCGCACTGGTAGCCTCTTCACATTTGTAGTTAATGTAGCTCTGCTTCAAAAACAGAGTGGACAGTAACAACCAGTCAGAACAAAATATGATACGACATTATGTCTCTTTAGTCTTTCTGTATCTGACCATTTGTCAAGAATTAATCATCGATCCTTTTTTTTACTTGAATTAACATATATTGTTGTTTTGGTCATATTACTTAACACACATACATACTTAACATTCTCCTAGTTTCGTGTAAAGCATGTGTATGAAGGGTTATGAAGTGTTTGTTATGAAGGGTGTTATACACTATCACACTGCCTGGCCTTGTCATGTCTGCTAACATGTTGTGTTGCTCACACTACGCTTCATGTCTACGTTCAGTGTAAAGCATTTTCGACTGCCTTTGTGTGTGTGGACACTTGCCTGGCCTTGTCATCTGTAGACCTATAACTGCCATTTCGCACAGAAACCCTTATGATTGCTGTTACATCCATTTAGAGTCCTAGAGGGATAGGTTAATGACAGGGAAGATACATACTCAGCTAGCTGCTGTAGTGCCTGCCTGCGTTGGACGGCATGACCACGCCACCTGCGATTGATGAACTCAGGCACGGGATCCGTGGACTCCAAACGGAGGGTGTAACGGGGATGATGCGGCAAGTGGCTGAACATGGACCTGAATTCCGGCACCTTACGCTAAAGAGGTGGGTTGTTCAGGGGGTGAGTTGCACACGTTCAGAAACATTTTCAGAAAAACACTTTAAACATGTAGGTCTACTGTCAATTTTTTTTAAATATATTTCACTGACTAGAAATATAACACCATTGTATATGGTTCAATTACTTATTTCCTAACCCCTTCACTTCATAATGTTGTGTTCACAAACTGTTGAGCCCTGTAATGTCGGATAATATGGCTGTGTGTAATGTAGGCTTAGGCCTATAATAATGGCATACTGTAAATGAAAGATAAAAGTTGACAATTGTTCAGTCTTGTATGCAAGTTTATACTTTGTATGAGATGTATGGGGTGCTTTTGATTTATTTATTTTAGAGGACTCAGAAATAAATATATAAAAAAGGGGACAAACCACCTAAGCACTGAAGGCTGTGAAGTACATATTTGTATTGCTTATTCGTCATGAATTCAACACTGAATTTTCATTTTTGACAACAAAAACCTATTTACTGTGTTTTTAACTGGTGATAGATGGTAAATGATAGTTTGTAAGTTATGGTCATAACACTGAACTTGAGTTCAGATCACTGACATCGAGACACTTACCATCTCTGCAGACCAACAAATCAGTCGATATAGTGGAGTGTATCTGACAGACTAACTCGGTGTACGTCTGCGAGTCCATTATATTGCCGCTCATTTGACATAAGTAGGGGTTGCTTCACCGTTGCGTTCATTCCACCTTGACACCGACACGAGTGAGGGTTAAATGCTATTGTTTATTGTTATTGCTATGTTGGCAGAATCCGAAGGCACTCCTTTTGAAACCAACCGTAAGTCAATTATTTTTCTAACACTACAGGGCATATTGCGAATATTAGTACGGACACCAAACAAAACTGTGTGGAGACCTCGAGGCAAGTTTGTGCCTGTTCCTTGCTGGTTGGCAGACTTTTAGAGTGAGCATGACTATTGCTATTCATGTGATTCAATGAAAGGATGTATTGTTTGGAAAACATCTGATTCATCAAGATTCAGTACCCAAAACGTTCTGCTAATTACTATCTCCAAATAGTGCTTTTGGGTAGCCCTCAATAACGGGATGTCAGAGGTTACCAACGGGTGAGATTCCCTTATAAACGTCAGATAATATACCTTAAAGATAAAGAAAACAGAAAACTAATGATAAAAGCTAACTTACCACTCTGTCCACTGACGTCTGAGCCTTGAAAGAGACCCTAGCGTGATCCATCTCCCCGGACACAGTGTAAATAGGATCTACATAAAGGTATATTTTGAGTCAAATACTGTCATGACAGCTCCAAGTTCATTATTAAACTGTGTGTGTTATTACAAGTAGCTGTTTATGATGTTATCAGCCAACTTAGATATGTTTTTTTTCTGTGGCTAAATAATCATAACATGGTAAACAGGTTTACGTTAACTCACCATAGAGATAGTCATGTACCCGCTGTGGTCTGTAGCCCTTCTTGCCCTCATTTTTGTTGTAAAATGTTCGAGTCACAGAAACACTCATTTTGCTATGTCTAAAAAATAAGCACAAGCTTAATCTTTTTCGCCAAATTCGGTAACTAAACGTTATGTGGGCTACTTGTCTTGCATCGTCTGAAGAGCCATCTTTGTCCGTAGCAATGGCCTACGTTACCATGGAGATTGTAAACTGTCATCTCAGGAGAAGACTTGTAACCCCGCCAGGTGGCAGCAAAGTGTCGATCGCGCCATGTGAAAGCAGTGAGTGACTTTGAGATGAGGGTTTAGTATTTAATTATAAATATGTATTTAAAAATCAATCAACAGTGCAAACGTGAAAGACGAACGGGGAAAGTATCCCTCCCTTCTACCCTGTCTTGTGGTGTATTTCACAGTGATACAATCAAATTAAAAGAAAAGAAGAAAGAAAGAGGATGAATGTTAATCAAATGCACATGCTCTAGTAGTATATTCACACCGGCATATGTTTGCTGAGTAAAGATTCTTAGACCTGACGATTTTATCAAATATATTTAGGCTTCTAATAGCTAATTATTGGTGGATCCTGCATCAGTGAGTAAACATGTTAAATAACTGTAGCCTAATTGATATCCTGTCTTTAGGTCAGATTTTTATTGAATAGCTTTATTGAGTGTGCCACTCAAATAAAAAGCTCTACAGTTTTAAACAGTTCCGTTTCCATTCATATAGAAAGGCCTACAGTTTTAATCAGGTCAGTTTCCACCCGCCCCCAAGGACTTACAGTGATTCAAAGACTAGAAAAATAAATCTGTCTTCAAAGGAGAAAGGAGAAGTTAAGCAATAGGAAAATATGACCACAGTGCTGTTTTTGCAAGCAAGTCACTTCCATGAAGATAAGTCTCATGAATGTCACACCATAGAACCTCGTTACCTAGTCAAGCGCACACACACACACACGCACACACATACACAGACACGCACACACTTACACACACTTACTCACAACCTGAGCTAACTGCTTGAGGGCTGGGTGGAGCTGGTACTACACTGCACACTCACACACACACAAGTACACACTTGTTGCCAGTGGCAAGAGGATTTATTTATAATTTATTTTTTGTCATACTGGCTAGTCATCTTAAATGAGTGTGAGTGTGAGTGTGAGGGACCGGACGGTCACCCCACGTTCTTTTAGGGATGTGGCGACTGGACTTGGGGGTGTAGTGGAAATACAGTGCAGGAGATGGTGGTTTTGATATAAAAATATATATATATATTTATTTACAGGGGGACTGTCAACCCCAACACAGTGCACACAACATAAACACATATAAATCAAACAGATCACAGATACAGGCCGTACTCACCGGGACTTAAGTAACCTGGCACCCTAGGCACCTGCTTGGTCGATTAAGCCCAAATATCGGTACCCTCTCAAGGCCCAAGCCAGGTCCCAAACTAGGCCCAGGCACTAAGCCCGAAGCTAAGTACCTATACTAGCCGTACCAAACAAAGCAAACAAAACAAGCACACAAAAACAGGCACAATATACAAGACACACCAACAAAGCACAAAGACACAGTGTCCACACAACTAGACACAAAACCCTTCCTTCACACCGGTAAACAGGGAAGTGTTTTATCCTCATACCTCTCTTTGTCAGTGCTCTCATGCCTCTAACAAACAGTCTCTCTCTCTATAAAAATGAGACACCCTTTGAATAGGGCACAGCCACCATGGACGCAGGGGAGCCCAGACCCAACCATTATGGTGGGGGAGTCCAAAAGTCTTAAAGGGCACAATCCCTTCTTGCCACGGTGAGGAGGGGGAGAATTCACCTTCTCACAGTGTGTGTGTGTGTGTGTGTGTGTGTGTGTGTGTGTGTGTGTGTGTGTGTGTGTGTGTGTGTGTGTGTGTGTGTTGATAGGAATTCATTTTATCCCATATATTGGAGACTCAGTCTGAGGTATGAACAACCCAAATCCAGGTTTATTCTTGCAATGATGTACACCAGAGGAGGAGAGACTTAAGTATCACCGGATGGCTTCACCTAATTCTCTTTCTGTCAGCCTTTTGGAACACCATAGGTTTTATCCTGTTGGCAAGCAAGGGGGGGTGTCGGGGTGTCACCCAATGGCTCCATCTCTTAATGCTAATTATTACCTGGGAGTCGCCGGGTCTGGGGCCCGTTTGCTTACAGAGAGCACAGGGGTGTCAGATCAAAGACTCAAAATCTATGCATGATGCTGAGGAAAACTAAGAGATTACCGTAAATCCTCAAATAGTGGTCGGGGCTTTTATTTACTTAGGCTGCACAGCGCACCGGCCTGTATTTGGGGCAGGCTTGTATTAGGGGCAGGCCTTTATTTCGTACGGCTCTTCAAGTTACAAGTTACAAGTTACAAGTTACAAGTCTTTTATTTGTCAGATGCACAAAATGACCCAGGGTCAGACTGGGCACTGAAATTCTTATGACAAGACGCCGCCCAAACCTACCATAACAAACACACATAATATACATAACATAACCATGACGTACACTCTGCACAAGTACTATGAACATAATTTACATATAATAAACATATAAATAACCTTACTAATAAACATATAAATAACCTTACTAAGATAAATATACAATACGGTGTACTAAACATATAACAACCTATACATATAATACTAAATATACATATAGCAGCCTTTACATATAATACTAACATATATACATATAACATATAATACACTATGCTACCCTATTGACCTATACTAACCTACATACAACCCAGTGAGGGAGTTACAGGTAGTGCAATTTTCCTGATAAGGTATTACTGCTAGTGCAAGCAGTAGGTTGGAAGTTACAGTATATGTAGTGTAGTGCAAACAGTAATATGAAATTGACAGTGACAGTGCATGTAAGTGACGAGTGCAAAAGTGGCGGTGTAGTATCAATGTCCATTTAGCAGCCTGATGGCCCTGGGGTAAAAGCTGTTCTTCAGTCTGCGTGTGCGAGACCGGATGCTACGGTACCGCCTTCCAGAAGGCAGCGGGGTAAAAAGTCTGAAAGCTGGGTGGTAGCAGTCCTTTAGGATCCTGCCAGCTTTCCTGAGGCATCGTGTGTGGTAGGTGTCCTGCAGGGCTGGGAGCTCCCTGCTGATGATGAACTCTGCAGTCCTGACCACACTACGAAGGGCCTTGCGGTCCTTGGCTGTGCAGCTCCCATACCACACTGTGATGCACCCAGTCAGGATGCTCTCTATTGTACACCTGTAGAAGTTGGTGAGGATGACTGGGTTCATGCCAAACTTCTTCAGTCTCCTCAGGAAGAAGAGACGTTTCCGGGCTGCTTTGACAACCTTGTCCGTATGAGCAGACCAGGTGAGGTCATCGCTGATGTTCACCCCGAGGAACCTGAAGCAGCTGACCTTTTCCACTGCAGAACCGTTGATGTACAGGGGTGCGTGCTCCTCCACCTGCCGTCTCCTGTAGTCCACAATCATCTCCTTTGTCTTGCTGGTGTTGAGAGAGAGGTTATTATCCTGACACCATGTAGTCAGGTTAACAACCTCCTCTCTGTAGGCTGATTCATCATTTCCAGTGATGAGGCCCACAATGGTTGTATCATCAGCAAACTTGACAATGAGGTTGGAACTGTGCGTAGCTGCACAGTCATGTGTGAACAAGGAGAACAGGAGGGGGCTGAGCACACAGCCCTGTGGGTGCCTGTATTTGTGACTACTGTGGATGAGGTGCGGTCACAGATTCTCACCACCTGTGGCCTCCCCGTCAGGAAGTCGTAGAGCCATTTGCATAGGGGGGTGCTTAGTCCCTGGTCTACGAGCTTCGAGACGAGTCTGGAGGGGATGATGGTATTGAATGCTGAACTGTAGTCAATGAACAGCATCCTCACATATGTATTCCCTTTGTCCAGGTGGGTGAGGGCGGTGTGCGTGGTCAGGGCTATGGCATCGTCTGTAGACCTGTTGGACCGGTATGCAAACTGCATAGGGTCCAGGGTGGGAGGCAGCAAGGAGCAGATGAATGATTTGACTAGCCGCTCAAAGCACTTCATGATCACAGAGGTCAGTGCTACTGGGCGGTAGTCATTCAAGCAGGTGACCTTGGTGTTCTTGGGCACAGGGACGATGGTGGTCCTTTTGAAGCAGGTGGGTAGTACAGACAGGCTGAGGGAGAGGTTGAAGATGTCGCTGAAGACCCCTGCTAGCTGGTCAGCGCAGCCCCTGAGGGCCTTACCTTACGTTCAGAATGTTCAAAAAAGTTCTGTTGATTTGAATGGGGCACCCCAACGTTAGCAGGTCTGTCATTTCTTGATATTCACCACCTCGAAAAGTTAATGACCGCTGTCATTGGCAACAGGTTTTGTGCTTCTAATTCACATCTTTCATATCATTCCGCAAGAAGTCCGTCATTTAACGTAGCGGAAAGTCATTGTAACTTGAAGTCAGCAAGTAATGGGTTTCTACGCAACACCTGGAACGTTAAAGTTATATTAGCCTGAAGAACATTTTTTTCTTAGCGGAAATCACGAAACGGCAACAAAATCATTAAAAAGAGGTATTTTGGAGGAATGTCTTCTATCATTTAGGCAAGTTACTGTATAATAACACATTCGCCTTGTAGGCTGAAACATTTCTTTTTTTATTGCAAACAGCCATGAAATTAGCCAACAACATTAAACATGAGGAGAACATGTATTTATGAAATGCATTCAATTAAATTGTGATGTCTGCTTTGTGCTGATGGACTGATGCTGGTATGCTACAGTAAAATAGGCTACCGTTACCTTTTTTTTTTACCCCCGGCTTGTATACGGGGCCCGGCCTTTATTTGTCCGTATCGACCACGCCCCCGGCTACTATCTGAAGCCCGGCCTCTAATTGAATTCCGGTCTTTATTTGAGGATTTACGGTATGCTCTGGCCGAGCTATTTCGCACGTCATGTAGACCAGGTCCACAATACACATGAGAAGGTTTACATTTCTCACTTCTCCAAATAACACTAACATTACCACTAGGAATGAGATACATTGAATTATTGACTATGGATTATACTTATTACACTACATCTTAAATCCTGGTCCCTTCAGTCCCCCTTTTCAAGACATAAATCTTTGTTGTAAGATCAGTGTAAACGCTTGCTTAAGTTTGGGTGAATTCAGTCAGTCTCTCTCTCCTGAAGGTGACATGTTCTCACGTATGTGTTTATGTTGCTCATAAAAGTGAAACAGGAAAACGAAACTGCTTGTAGACCCCCTCATTCCCCCCTCACAGCTGATGGTGTTGCTTTCATTTACAAAGCAAACCAGCGATTGTGTTTCGCTGACAGGTGTATGACAAACAGTTATTTTTTTACTCAAATTGTACTAGGTTATCATTTTTACTCTAGAAAGAAAATGATCTGATAAAGTTAGGATAGAAAGTCCATTTTGGATTGAGAGTGTTATTGTAACCTCCTGCCCCATCAGAGTCCCACTGTACAGACATCTCAGAGAGGAAACATGCAGTACTTCGCTGCAGTGGCCTATTTTCTCAATGATGCGATCATTTTCTCCTTAGGTAATCATTTATTTTGTCCCATTTGGCTTTTATATAAAGATTAAAGGTAATGGCCTTTCCTACCCTACTGCTGCAAAATGGGGAAAAAATACTACACAGAACTTAGACAGTTGCATAGCGTACTTTGCCGAGTATGAGAGACTGGTAGCTTAATTGTCGCTAAAATTCTTGTAATGAAAAGTAAGTGTGAATCAAATTGCAACTGCAAGGTCACATAGTCAATCTGTTACCTTTTTTCCCTTTTCAGCCACCGTAGTATATTCCATTTATTTGTCAATTCAGTCATGTTGTCATTCTTTTCACTATTGATTTTTATTGATAAGCATGCTCTAAACCTGTTATTGCTCAGACTCCTGCGTTGTGCTAGTATTTCCGGTTGCTCACAGTCGGAGAATAACGGGGCTTTACACCCATCAAATATGCAAATGTGTGGTTATCATGGTTTTCACATTCTTCTATTCCATCCGAGCAGTTATTATCCATGACCCAAGTTTCAAAATGATTACCTCTAAATGTGTTAAAGGCTGTCGATTTAGTCTGCTTATAAGAGACACCACCTTCCACCACCTCTCTCTCTCCGTCTCTCCCTCTCATTAACACATGCTTATACAGGGATGTCTCCAGAGGTGTGCTGGGGAAGGAATTCGGCCCTGGACAGGGGGGGGGGGGGGGGTAATGTTTAATGTACGGCAGGGTAGGTGGGGGCATGCGTATGTAATAGTGTCATGTCCTCTCTCCTCGTCTGTCTCATGTCCTCCACTCTCCTCTTGTCTCCAAACTCTCATGTATGCTGTTCACTCCACTCTCCACTTCTCTTCCTCATAAGAAATAATTCGGGCAGGCGTGATAGATGTACTACATGATAATCACAAGCATGAGCCTCAACCCAACGTACCACCGACTGCCACAATCACTATCCAACCACCCGTTTAACTGCTGGAGTGGGAAAAATTAATAAGACGTTTAGAAAGATTCTGACTGGCTAGCAACCGCCATCTCTTCCATGGTGCCAGTGAGAAATAAGAACAAGACAGTATGAGTCTGCATAGACCTCAATAAATGAAATGAGGCAGCGTGTAGAGAGAAAGGTATTCTACCCTCAGTACAGCAGACATTAGTGTTGTTAGCAGGAGCACAGGTGTTCAGCAAACTCAATGCCAATATGGGCTTCTGGGCAGGTGCCACTGTCAATCTTTAACACTGTGAATCTGTTAAATACACTACCTTAATTAAACCATTTGGTCTCTATTACTGTAATAGGCTACCATTTGGGATTATGTCTGTACCCTCACATTTCCAGCCATGTACTCACTTGTCCTGGAGGGACTCCGAGGGACGGTGTGCCACATGGATGATGTGCTCATGTGGGGCACGTCACAGGAAGAGCACCACAAAATACTCTGCTGGCGTGCTGACGAGACTCCAGACAGCAGGCATCACACTGAACATTAAGTGTGATCTTAACCGAACTGAGGTGATTGGAAACCTGGCAGTGGTGTAAAACTAGAGTGGGACAGTATATCTGGACTGGCGTGGCCAAACTTCACTAGGTGACAAATACTTTCAAACTAGGTCTGTTTTATATCTATGAAACTCTAAGACCCCGTAAAACGACAAGTGTCATGAATGTCTCATTACAGAGACCCTATGTCACTAGGGGGGCTGAGCCATTTGTTATCCACTTCTGTTAACGTCTATAGATGGTTTATCCACTGAAAATAAACTGCTGCCACTCCGGCTGTGAGTGGCACACTCTAATCTATGGTGGCACAGCTCTCTTCATTATAAACCCATACACTTTTATGTAGGCTTATTGAAGGTGCAGTCAGTGATTATAAACCCATACACTCTTATGTAGGCTTATTGAAGGTGCAGTCCGTGATTATAAACCCATACACTCTTATGTAGGCTTATTGAAGGTGCAGTCCGTGATTATAAACCCATACACTCTTATGTAGGCTTATTGAAGGTGCAGTCCGTGATTATAAACCCATACACTCTTATGTAGGCTTATTGAAGGTGTAGTACGTGATTATAAACCCAAACACATTTATGTAGGCTTATTGAAGGTGCAGTCAGTGATTATAAACCCATACACTTTTATGTAGGCTTATTGAAGGTGTAGTGCGTGATTACAAACCCATACACTCTTGTGTAGGCTTATTGAAGGTCCAGTCAGTAATTATAAACCCATACACTTTTATGTAGGCTTATTGAAGGTGTAGTCTGTGATTATAAACCCATACACATTTTGTCAAATTCAGCTAACGGCTCCTCATAGTCCTCTAGCTGTCCGTTCAATGTTTGCGCTCAAAACAACTAAGGTGTTCGAGCCATAAACAATCCAAGCCAATCGACAGAGTGCTTCAGGAGCACAAATATCAACAACCGAATCATGGACTGCAGCTTTAACAGGCTTTCAGTCTGAAACAATGGTATTGATGTTAATTAAATTGAGTTTTGAAATGTTGATATGAATGATAAATAGAAAAAAAAAATAAGATGCAATAATCCTTAGACAAACTTTGTCCTTAACTAAAATGATTAAAACTAAAACTGAAACTACAAAGAAATAGAAATAGAGAAACTAAACTGAAACAAATGAAACCACGTGTGAAACTAACTAAAACGAAATGGAAATTCAGAGTGAATACAAAATCATTATGAAAATCATTAAGGAATTTGAAAATGGAGAACTACTACAACACTACAGTAGCCTTCCAATTGTTCCTTGTGCCTATCTAGAAATGAAATGATCACTGATCACAATCACTTTTTGATTTGTTTTGAAAGGCAATGATAACTTATGGCTTAGATATAGTGATAGCTTTAATTATGTGAAGCGCATTTATTTGGGGGGCTAGACACCATCTTTAGGGGGCTAAAGTGGGGCAAAATAGGTCTATCTACCCAACTGAGCCCCCAACAGTTGGGATGATACACATACACAAGTCACAAGTGTATGCATGACTCGACTTGAAACACACACACACACACACACACACCTCCTCAAGTAGACCTCTTTCATGACAGCTCCACCAAAAAGGGATTTCCCACATTAGAGTGACATTCATAGCAGCATTGTGTTGTGTAGTGGAGAGAATAATATCTAGTTTCCACTGACCTGAGGTGGGCAGATCAGAGAGGAGTGCTAATCTGCCTCCATACCTTCTCTTCCGCAGAGGGGTTTCATTTTCTGTGTGTTTTACACCTGAAGAAGAAGAAGAAGAAGACGGTTTGGTGCGAGGTTTAGTGTTAGTGCCACTAGATAGACTAGATAGTAGGTGCAAGTTGAAGACAGTGTGTATGTGTGAAGTGTGTGTGTATGTGTGTGTGTGTGTGTGTGTGTATGTATGTGTGTGTGTGTGTGTATGTGTATGTGTATGTGTGATGTGTGTGTGTGTGTGTTTGTGTGTGTGTGTGTGTGTGTGTGTGTGTGTGTGTGTGTGTGTGGTATTTGGCTTGTGGGACTGTGGGTGTTTCAGGCTGCTAACCTTGCACACACATTTTCCTGCTGTTTACTGATAATAGGTTTGGAGAGAAAGAAAATGAGAGAGAGAATGAGAGAAAGAAGGAGATGATAGAAAGACTTTTCAAGGTTTCCTGCTACTGCCACCACAGGTCCATTCTCAGAAATGACAGCAATCAGAACAATATAACCTCACACACACACACACACACTCTTATACACCCCACTTCCTCAACAGTGCAGGCTTATCTCTTATGCACCTGTGAAGAGCTGGCCGGGTCTCCTATATTACTCACATACTTGATATGATTGATAAGCTGCATCTGTTATGCAAGACACATGTTATGGTGTTCCTCGTTGTAGTACTAGGCGGGTTCAACGCCATTAACAATTACATTTGTTGGCTAGATGGAACTAATCAGAATCCCGGGCCTTGTTGATGAGGTTGATGATTGCTGTGATCAACTTATATCAAATTATCATGGTCTTTTGTTTTTGATTAGAGAGGACCTATGATGATTTCTGCTTTCCCCCTTTGTATTATATAGATCAGAGGTCTTCAACCGGGGGTCCGCGACCCCCAGGGGGTCCGCGCAGGTACTGCAGGGGGTCCGCGCAGGTACTGCAGGGGGTCCGCCAAATGATTTCATCTGAAGCATTTTTTCCCTCTTCCAAAAATGTACAACGTCCTAAAGACTACATAAACATAAACAGAACGTAAAAATTGCTTTCTATTACTTAAAAATAATACACAGGCTACCCATGAGTCTTCAGGCGATCATTTGATCATAATGGCAACATGTGCACTTTTAGCTACATTTAGCTATCTGGTGCCAAAAGACGCTACCAGCCATATATAATTGATCGTTTGTAATTTCTCGGAACAAAAGCTCCTCGTCAGACACCACTGATGGTGGTTAAGATGATCTACCTTCAGAGGATGCCAACATGAACAGCCAAAAGCGCAAACGGGAGTAGACAGGTAAATATTCAGAGAATTATCTGAAGTTTGCCTACACCTACAAAGATACCGATGGTGAAGAATTAGCAGTGTGCGTGGTTTGCTCTCAAACGAAACTATGAAACCATCAAAGCTGCAACGACACTCAAAGACAACCCATGCTCACTTGAAAGAAAAAAACATTTAATATTTCCCGTTTAAAATCTTTTGAGGGCCAGCAGACCTTGATGAGACAATCAGCCAAAGTGTGCGAGCTAGCTTTAAAAGCTTCTTATCAAGTTGCATTACGTGTCGCTCAGACCAAACAGCCATACATAATTGCGGAACGTTTAATATTGCCAACAGCTAGTGATATGTGCAAAACAATTTTGGGAAGGATGAGTACGTAAAAAAACTGAAAAGCATCCCAATGCCCGCCCTATTGAATTGAATTGGCAACTGATGTGAGGGCACTATAAATCGCAAAAACTCCCGAAGGCAGATTATTTTGCAATACAATTTAATCCACCGATGTGTCAAACTAAGCTCAGCTTTTAGCTTTTTTGTGATTTGTCGACCAAAATGAGATGCAGGAGGAATTTCGATTCTTTAAGCAGCTGCCTGGAGGTAAAAAAAAGTTCAGAGATTTTCAAAGTGATCGACAATTTTTTCCATGAACATGATATACCCTGGCCAAAATGTGTCGCGATGTGCACAGACGGTGCAAGAGCCATGTATGACGCACTGCATGCTTCATAGGGAGAATGTCGTTGCCAAAGACATGAATGATGAATTCTCAAACGTCAGATCTCTCACTAGGTATGAGATATTTCATCCATACTTAAGCTTCTCAAGCTACTCAATTCTTTGTCCCTCCCTAATTGAATATAGAGTGACGACTAACTGTAAGGGAGAACAAATGTCAAAAATAAACAGAATAAATTGAAACTAGTTGTGTGTCACAGATGATTTGTAATTCTGTTCAAACATGTGTAGGGGAGTGTTTGTGTGTGACTGACAGTTCCAAATAAATTATATGAATATCAGGCCCAAATTTGGGGCGGCGGGGGTGGGGGTCCCTGCTCAGCGTCTCTCTCAGCCAAGGGGTCCTTGGGCTGAAAAAGGTTGAAGACCCCTGATATAGATCTTTTGCGCACATTGTGCAATGGCACATTAAAAACAGATACTGCCAGCGTGCCTTACTAAAATCAAAAGACTCAAAAGGGGGTAAGCCACCATGTACATATTTAACTGAACATTTTCTGGCTGGGAGAAAATGTGGCATGATCGTTATTTTGCATAGAAAGGACTGTGGTCTGGACTGTTTCAGCCTTTGGTCAACCGTGCCACACAATTCAGGTATCAGTTTCATAGTGAAACCACAATCGGTCGACATACTTCAGATAGACAAAGCCCCCAAGTTTAACCCCTTGTCACACTAGTCTGTGTGAGTGCAGCTGAGAGCAGTCATTTGGTGGTCTAGCTGGAAAAATGTGACTCAATCCTCAACTGTGATTTCTTCAAACAAGAATACAGGATTACTCTTGATAACTATTCTAAATATTAAAAAAACTTGTGCTTTTGGAATAGTGTTCAAAGGTTCAAACCAAAGCATGATATTTTATTTCAGTAACATTCGGATCAAATGACCACACAATCGCCAACAACATTGCCAGAAGATGTTAGTAAACGTTTGTCAGTGCCAGCGGGGCTGTATAGAGCACTAGCTCTATAATGCTAAAACTCCATAATGCTGCGGGGTCGGCTAAAGGGGTTTAAAGAGAAACAAAAACTGCAACATTTCTTGTCTTGCATTATTATTTCGAACACATTTCCCATAGTGAGCAGCTGCCAGTCCCTTCTCCTCCGTATTCCTGCGCTCTATGTCTTTCACTTCTGCTATCTAGGGTGGCCAGCTCATAATCAAGTGCTCGAACAGCCTTGAGTGTATTTGACAGAAACCTATTTATACCTGGGCATGTAAGGAAGTACTAACAAACTTATTTAGGTAGAGTTACAAGAGCTTAAATGCAACCTAGATTTTTCAGACTTTGATGTATTGGCCTCAGGCATTACTCTTTTCTGAAGTAACACTTAGAATGTGTGTCTGTTTGAAGCCTTTGGCACTCCCTTGGTGACTTTGATGAAGATTCTATTGTTTTTTTATTGATGTTATCATTCAGATAAAGCTTTGAGTCCGTTGGCCCCAGTGTCAGTAGTCGTGCTTAAAGAATTATAAATTGAGGGCATGAACAATGCATGCTGTAAACAGGCACAGTGTTACTCTACAAAACTGCAAAAAGTGCACTCATAGCTTTCAGAAAAAAAACTCCAGCGCATCTGCAGGACCCTGTGGTTTCATCTACTTGCGGCAAGTCAGCACATTACGGTGATCGTTTTGCAAGATAGACAGAATGACCCACACAACACCTACTCTGCCTCTCACCACGAACCGTTTAGGCACACGCAAATATATAAACGTGGATACACATTGTTGCAAAGACACAAACACACACACACAAACATACAGTTACATGCACCCACTCATCATAACGGTATTCACACAAAGTTTGCGCATTATGCGACCTTTCAGCAGGATGTTGCAGTGTACTTTTCAATGTACAGAGGCTTATTACAGAGATGACAAGCAGGCAGTATTCACATCCTTCATAATGTCTCATAATGTTGACTACTTCAACGACATGGCTGGATGAGTTATGTATCAAATATAAATTATTTAGTTTGGAGGCGTTTTTGATCACCTGGTTGACATGCACACTGATCTTAAAAAAAACAAAAAAAAAGAAAACCCAGATTAAACCTCAAAATGCAAATAAGAAGGCTGCAGATTTTATCCATGTGCACTTTAAAATCACAGTCCTTCAATACTAAATGATTTCCTTTATTTCCATGGCATGCTGCCATGGGTTGATTGACAACACTCAGAGCACAAAAATCAACTGATAATCCAGGTACTGTCTACTGTCTACTACAGGAGCAGGTTCATTACAGATAGCATATTGTTATGCACAACATATGCACATATAGTTTATATTAAACAAGATTTCTCTCTCTCTCTATATATATATATATATATAGAGAGAGAAATCTAGTTTAATATATATATATATATATATACACACACACACACACACAAAAGTATACGTACAAACATTCATATCTTTATTTATTTATTTGTTTAATTACTGGCACCTGCTGCGTCCTTACGAGTGCAGCTGACGGTCCCTCAGTAGGGTTGGGGTTATCCCTTTAATTGCAGTGATGGGGAAGTATATATATATACACACACACACACACACACAAAAGTATACGTACAAGCATTCATATCTTTATTTATTTATTTATTTGTTTAATTACTGGCACCTGCTGCATCCTTACGAGTGCAGCTGACGGTCCTTCAGTAGGGTTGGGGTTATCCCTTTAATAGCAGTGATGGGGAACCTGTGATAGCAATAAAAGAATGGTGATGGTCTAGAAGCTGTGTGTGAGGTATCGATAGAGTTGCTGCGGCAGGAATTGTTCTTTGTATGGACGAATGAGTACGGTGTTAAGGGGAACTCCTGGAAAGGGGGGTTTTCTCAGGCCAGATCAGTCTAGAGGGAGGTGGGTTAGCTTGGCTCCACTGCAAGTGAGTGTTTGTGTTTGTTTTCTTTTGTTTAAGTCAGCTGACCACGTGTAGCCACACCGGGAGAAGATAGTGACTCACACACCATTGCCTTCACACAAACCACATGCGATACTGGGAAAATGAAGCACCACACAGTTTTTTTATGGAAAAGATAAAAATAAAATAAAAAGGACTAAACAAAGAAAACTGATTAAAACCAAAAGGGATAACGTTAAAACAGTGAGCTGTCCGTGCATGGCACGACTGACGGAGGACGCTGGGGTAGGCCATACTTACAGGTGGAAGAAAGTAGGCCTCATCTCCCTGAGGGGCCCGTCAGGTGCCAGACCATCATAGCTACGTTTGTTTGGTTTGGTTTTGACACACACACACACACATCTTAGTTACTGCCTAACTTTCTGTCATTTTGAATATATCTTGTGTTTAACAAGCTGGGAGCGTAGCTGGCACGTAAAAATATGCATATATACGTATATATACTGTATAATGCTTTCTTTCTCAGATGCAACAATACAAGAATACTGAATCGAATGAATATGTACAATCATAATGCAACACATTCGTTGTCTGTCTTGTGATGCAGTGATGAAAATAGTACATTCGGATCAAATTACCACATAATCGCCAACAACATTGCCAGAAGACGCCAGTCAGCATGTTAGTAAACGTTTGTCAGTGCCAGCGGGGCTGTTAGTGATGTTTGCAATGAATATGTACAATCATAATGCAACACATTTGTTGTCTGTCTTGTGATGCAGTGATGAAAATAGTTACACAGGAATAAGAAACATCTCACTCTCAAATGAATATGGTGTCCCACAGTGTGAGTTTCAGCTCTTTACTAGGCAGCACATGGCACCCGCTGCTCTTAGAAATTGTGAGGCCGATCGCTTCTGCATGGGGAGGTTTGTTCAAACAGATGTCCCCCTCCTTTAGTAAAGTAGAGCATTGAAAAAGCCTGAAACGTATAGTGGGTAAGAGAAAAGCAAATCTAGTCAGAACTATTTGTTGATTGTGTGAAACATCAAATCAAATGCCCCTTCAAAATGTATATATGTATTTTGGAAGAGAGAGAGGGAGGTGAGAGAGGGAGACAGAGGGAGAGGGAGAGGGAGAGAACTGTTGGCACATCCATGTTTATTTCTGGAGTTCTCAGGCGTGTATTTTTATTCTGTTTTGTGTGGAATAGAGGCTCATGGCTGCCAGTGTTAGGAAACTGGTCATGTGGCGTCAGTGGTTATGACGACAGGAAACAACATCTCTCTCTCTCGTTCTCTCTCTCTCTCTCTCTCTCTCTGAGAATGACAGGAAGGATAGGCCGCCTTCATGACGTGCTGTCTAAGAGCTTCCACAAAGGGAATCAGAGGAAACTGGGGGAGGGATTGAGATCTTCACGAGTCAAGAGGGAAGCTAAGAGATGTTTCAGTTAGTTGGTGGAAGATGGTTCATCTGGTTGACAGACAGAATTCCACAGTTCTACTGGTTAGGGCTCCGTGTTTTCCGATATAAAGTGTGACTATAGAGTTTGAGAGCTTGATTATACAAAAGACATATGAAACGGAGAAATAACGGTTGTAGTGACAGCAATGAGCTCTCATTTTAAGCTGTTGTATTTGAGTTTAGCTGGACAACTAAACAAAATAACTACTTCTTGAGAGGCGAGTGCGACAGGGACGCTCAGGCGCTCAAAAAAGAGGAAACACGCCAGGATTAATTTGAACTTTTAGCACAGGAGTGGAAGAGACGAGGACAGACAGAGGGATCCTCACTGGGAGACATGGGACACACCTGGATGCTGTCTGCGGTCTGCCTCATGGCTACCTCGGCTTCCATCATATGTGGTGGTGTGGCAGGTGAGACATTTGTGCCAGTTTAAGGGGACATTTCATACAATTTTCATCGCGATACTTACCTACCTGAAAATTCTAACTTGACGATTCTACACTCTCTCTATCTCTATTTTTTTTGTGTGAGAGTGATAAGGACAATCTAAACATATATGTGATATATCCGGAATACGGTCAGTTACTTATGCATTATTGTAAATAATGGCACCAGCCAATTAGGTGTATCACAGAAATAGACCTTCATAATCAACAAAAGATGGCTGTAGTGGCTGTTCTCTTCAGTACAGTAACATGCCGTGCGTCTAATAGTTTTCATTAAATTGATTGAATATGTACGGTGTCCGTTACATTTGGTAGAAATCTCAACAAGAGGCATTTTAAGCTGGTCTCTACATATGTGATCGCTGAGTGTTTTCCACTATGTCCAATTTCACTCTGGTTCTCTGATACGTACATATGAATACAATGTACGACAGTATTTATCTTAACACAATTTTCCTGATGCTACTTTTGGGGAGTGGAAACCCATTTGACCAACAGTCCAGTCCATGTAATCTTTAAGGTATACTGTATACTGGACAAGGCCCACTTTCAGTGATGAAAGCAGGTTTACGGAGAATTTAGGTTTACCTCCTCATGGTTTGTGAAATATGAACGGTTTAGTTTAACATTTTCAGAATAGACCTTTAGAATACTTCTAGAAGTTGGTTGCGGCTATTCATTTCAGGATTTGATATCAGTCTGCGCTGAGTCGCACAAGATGGCTGAGGAATAGTTTTGTAAAGTAACCTATAAGTTAGTCCTTCTTTGGTCGACTGACACTATATTCACTTAAATGTGTCCCTCTTCGCTCTCTGTAGTGATGAAAACTACAGGGCTCAGAAAGGCACAAAAGATGAACACAACACGCTATCTCTTTCCAATACCCTCCCCCTAACCAATGAAAGGGGAACATTAGATGTCTGAAAATTAACCTTAAGTTCATCACTGTAGCTTTCAGTTTTAATGAAACAAAGGAAAGTATTTTCCTCCCCTCTTTTTATCCATTCTCCATTATGTGTGCTTAGCACTAATTGGAAACTAGATATAGCTACAGGGGTCACAAATATACGAGGACAACTGTTTGCCTGCTTAGTCTTCCCAACAGAAAGGAAAGTTTACACCTAGTATACGGTGTCTGGAGGCTGGTACCGCTATTATGGAGTAGGAAATACCATGAGTTGGGTGCTAATTGTGGCCACATATATTGTCAAATGGGTTATTAAGGTAGTCACCAAATTAACAGTTAGATTGGTCTCATTCCCAGTCAGTAAAAATACAGTTAGATGAGTGACTTTGCTAGTACCACATATACAGTTAGATGAGTGACTTTGCTAGTACCACATATCCAGTTAGATGAGTGACTTTGCTAGTACCACATATCCAGTTAGATGAGTGACTTTGCTAGTCCCACATATCCAGTGTTGGGGGGGGGGGGGGTACATTACCAGTCCCACATATACAGTTAGGGGGGTACATTAGTAGTCTCACATATACAGTTAAGTGGGTTACATTGGCAGTCCCACATATACAGTTAGGGGGGGGGGGGGGGGGGGGGGGTTACATTACCAGTCCCACATATACAGTTAGGGGGGTACATTAGTAGTCTCACATATACAGTTAAGTGGGTTACATTGGCAGTCCCACATATACAGTTAGGGTGGGGGGGTTACGTTGGCAGTCACCCTGTGTACAGTTAGATGGATGACGTTGCTCCCCTCTGCACTCAGAACAGAAGTGTGCTGCTGCTTCAGTGTTATGTCTTTCAGCTGCTGTGACACAGCTTTCTTTTCCACTCAGAGGGGAATCTTGGTGGTGGGTGAGATAGGGGGTGGGTTGAGGTTTTTGTAAGCCGACCACAATAACAAACAGATCATGTAAGACTTCCACCTAAAAGAGAGAGTGAATGCAGAGAGTGATGGTTAAAGAAAGCAATGACTTGACTTGATATTTTCAACAGTCAACTTTCCAAAAGTGTAACTGCGCTGAAGGCGCACAGCTGAAGAGGAAATCTGTTATGTTTGATGTCAACCGTCACGACCACTGCCCTCATTCTATAACTTAACGTCTGAACATCTCTGCTTTGGAACAGCTGAAGGCTGAAACACTCAGTATGTTTGAATGCAAAAAAAATGAGGTTTGTTTAGCTGTAAGTCAAGGATGACAGAGTTCAGTCGGAAGATGTTGAGAGAACCACAGGACATTTTTTATGCACTTCTCAGCAACATAATTAGCTCTATTTATTGTTTCACTTAAAGCCTTGTACCTCCCGACAGCCTCTTAATTAACCCCGACTTTTCTTTTAATTCAAATCTAAATGTAAGTGTTTCTTGTGACCCTTGAGCAATGCCTATAGAAAACCCATAACATCATGTTTAGCATGTCTGCATGTAGATCTATTGTGCATCTATTATCTAACCTAGCCAACTCTCTGTTCAATTATTAACCCTTGTTTGTCTGTTAACCCTTCACTAACATTTGTCTAACCCCATCAGGATCACGGCAAAATGTTTCAGAGGTCTCAGAGCTTCTAGGTAAACCATCTTCATGTCTTCATGTTTTTATGTGAATGTTTTGCCTTTGATATTTACAGTACGTGAATTCACGTAGTGGGCAGGAACACTTTCATGCTTTTGTCTGTCAAGCCTGTATGTTACTTTCTTATTTGTTATAAACTCTGTATTTGCTGAGCTGGATGAAGGGAAGTGAGCCCTATTTCCTGTTTCGCCGTGCAATGGGCTCTGCCTGAGCTGTCAGTCATGACTACTGCTGGCATGGCAAGATAGTGCCACAACGCTCAAGTGGCAATCAGTATGACAAACTGAAGAGTCTACAATTCAGTATAATAACTGGTCTTTGTTATTCATTGGTACTGCTTATTGTACTTATTGTGGAAAACTACAGCTGCTGTGTATACAAGCATTGGTATACAATACATTATATGCAAGTTAGATATACTATACACTACATACAATATGCAGTTGTAGTTATACAGTTATAGTAACAATTATAAAAAAAATAAAAATTAAACAACTCCTTTTTACAGGGAGAGAATGGCATTACTTATTTCCCTCCTCTTTTCCCAGTGTCACGAACGGAACATTTTGAGGAGGGCGAAGATGTGGACTTAAGGTGCAACAATAGGACATGGAGTAATACTCTTCATCATATTTGGAAAATAAACATCAGTGGAGTCAATTGTCTTATAAGTGAAGCTGCTAGCAAGCCCAGGCATAATAACTGCACAGGAGAAAAGACGCTCCGCAACACAGCGAAAGGGGAGTCGTACCTTTATATTCCTCACTTTGGAATCAAAGATGAAGGGACATACAAATGTGAAGAAGTGTACGTAGGTGGTGCTGAAACAGACACCATTACAGTTTTTGCTAGAGGTGAGAAATTAAGCATCTTAAACAAGTATGGAGAAATGCAGAGGGTTTAGACACATGCACTGTAACATTATGCCATAGATAGTCAATACTCACACAACATATATATGGAGAAAAGATGATTGTACAGTATATCTTCTTTTGTGTGCTTCAGTTAAGTTAAGAAAATCTCTTCATTATTTATTTAATTCATAATTGTAATTGCTATTTGGTATGTTTTCATTTGAGCTATTATCACAACTATTTAATCAGCTTTATCTGTGTACGTCTTCATGTTTGATTAGAAAAGGGCGAGATGAGTCTCGTCACCACTGTGTCCGCATGTGTCAGTAATTACTCACCTGGTCTCCTTCCTGTGTGTCTACAGTCCGCCCTGTCCTCTCCACCAGACTAGAGCATTACGACGGTCAGCGGTTTGCTGTCTGTTCTGCTGCCCGGGGAAAACCAGAGGCCACAGTGTCCTGGGAGGAGGAGTGGGGGTCCCCTGAGGTCACTGAAAAGTCAACCAACAACACAGATGGAACCGTCACCGTGGAGAGCTGGCTGCTCCTGCCTGATGACATCACCCAGGGCAACCTGACCTGTGTGGCCAGTCACGCCTCCTGGACTCATAATGAATTTCCTATCCTGGAGCTTTCAAACAGGACTGATTTCATCACCATAGTAGTGATTTCCTGCGCCGTCCTCTTGATCGTGGTGACAGCTGTAGTATTTTCATATGCAGCCCGTAAGCCCCTCTGCAAACTTAGGTAAGAGCTTGAACTCCAAGGGTGGGTCATGTCCTGTTTGGTCATCAATGAGTCATCATTATCTGCCATAGAATTCTCCACTGGTTTGCATTCATCTGTTTTTTTTACAGTTCCCTCATCAGCCGCTGCTGCAAGTCTGACGCCCCCCCATCCTCTGAGTCCAAACCAGCACAGGTAACTACATGGTTTCTTTACCTTTGGCTTTAGAGATTCATCAATGTCTCTTAAATTACACAAGAGAGGGAAGAAGAAGAAGAAGAAGAAGAAGAAGAAGAATTGTTTTCAAAATGTTACACAGTCTTCAACAAGATGAACAAACCGTAAACCAATAACATAAGTACAGGTTAAGTATTAAAACTAAAATTACCATATGTGGGGAAATTTCAAAGAATATAGAAACAAATAAATAAATATAGAATAGAATATAGAAGAATAGAAAACAACATTGCTTGAAAAGGTGTAAATCTCCCTTTTCAGACAAATCTCTAACTAGGGATTTGGGGACTTTTAAAAAGCAGGTCTCACACTGGGGTGACAACAGACTTGTAGTTCACGTAACCATTGTAAACACAAGCAAACACAAGTATATGTTTGCATGTTTCGCAGATGTTTTGTGTGATATGGATGTAGCAACTTGTGCTGTCACCATTGTGACATCTGCATGCTGTAGTCATGACATCCCTGTGACATCTGTCTCCATCTCTCCTTATCGCTGGCAGGAAGTGGAGGAAGTGGAGCCGTACGAGAGCTACGTGCAGCGTGTCAACTCCATCTACAACTCCTCTGCTGACCTCTTCGGTTGACGTGCAGACACAGCACTCGTCTGCAGGAAGATGTGTGTGTGTGTGTGTTACCCCCCCACTAGCAGAGATGATGGTGAAACACTCACATTTGAGATGTACAATCCACGACAGTGAAACCCTGACATTCGAGATTATGTACGTCAGACGTATTTGGTCAGCACACGGTGAGACACTTAGAGATGAAGGATGTCTTAAGATGTCTAGACGTGGACTTGTTTTCGTGCAACTTGTAGGTCTTCAGAACTGTGGATGCAAAGACGTGTTCAGAAAGAGTGTACATAAATATATATATATATATATATATATATATATATATAGTTCTTTCTTTTTTATATAGGATTTATTGTTGGGCTTTTTGCCATTAATCAGACAGGACAGTAAAGAGAGACAGGAAATGAGCTGGAGAGAGATTGGGAGTGGGATCGGAAAAATGACCACGAGCCGGATTCGAACTCGGGTCCCCAATATATGGACATTTCTGAAGTAGCCACAGCCTTCTCATCTTATCCAAGGAATGGACACAGAGTCATATCAGGAATACAAACAAGTGAACTTAAACAGGAACAACTGTGTACATAGGACGACAATGACAGAACACAGGACAATAAATAGACAGAAGTCATGAGACGTTTATTGATAGTTTCTGACAGCTGTTTGACAGTCCAAAGGGAACAACGATGAAGCCCTAAGCATTTTCATTAGAAGGCTGTGCTGAAGTATCAATCTGCTGTACTTTTTGAGGGCTCAGGTTTTGTCCTTTTCTAGTCTATTCAAATCGAAATCACACGCACAGAACCTACAAAATGGTAATGCAGCCACAAATACAGAAACACATGCTCACACAAACTGACACACTCACATGGAAATAGACACCCACACCCTCCCAGCCACCTACCACACACACACACACACACACACACACACACACACACACACACACACACACACACACACACACACACACACACACACACACACACACACACACACACACACACACACACACACACACACACACACACACACACACACACACACTTGTGGAGGCCTGAAAATACACCACGATAGTGAGTCAGAAACAGAGTAGTCATACAGCATGCTGAAGATATGTGTGTGTGTGTGGGGTAGGTGGGAGGGAAAGCATCTAATTGGCTTACGGGAAGCCAGAGTCCTGGGTCCGACAATAAAGCCACACTGTCACTCATACCAGGAGAAATTCTACTGTCATGATAGAGAGCTGTATAAAGAGAGGAAGAGGGGGAGAGAAAAAGAACAAGAGAAAGCAAGAGAGAGCTAGAGAGATATGACAAGATAGAGAGAAAGGACAATAGAGAGAGAGAGAGAACAAGACAGAGAGAAAGAGAGAGCTAGAGATATAACAAGATAGAGAAAAGACAATAGAGTATAAAGAGAGGTAGAACAAAACAGAGAGAGCTAGAGAGATAAAACAAGAAAGAGAAAAAGGACAATAGAGAGATAGAACAAGACGGAGAGAGAGAGAGCTAGAGATAAAGAGAAAGATGTTACAGAGCGAGATGTCCTCTCTCACACTCTCACCTGAAGCAGAGAGAAAACCCTCTGACTGAAAAAATCACTTGACTGTTGACTCTACTGCACAGACGCACGTCTGAAATAGCCCAAAAGAGAGAGATGGCAGTATGCTTTACTCACTCAGAGAGCCGAACCTTCCTGCCACATCTTATTTGACGTTTTTCTTTTTTTTTTTTACAT
Organism: Clupea harengus; assembly: GCF_900700415.2. NCBI lineage: Eukaryota > Metazoa > Chordata > Actinopteri > Clupeiformes > Clupeidae > Clupea > Clupea harengus. Next base: position 11,686,425 of record NC_045153.1, read on the forward strand.
ACCCCACAGTTCCTTGTGTTCAAAACGTGTTAAGTTCTCTTATCTGACATTTGGTGAGCATACTCTAATATAGGTTAGACAGGAAGAGCACTGAACTCAGGTGATTTTTATTTTCATATTTATTTGTTATCTATAGGATTGAACATGTATGGATTCTCATTTCTCAACTGTGTTTATGGTACTATGGGACAGGAGTGCAATCTGCATGCATTGTAGTAATCATGCTGTTGTCCATAGCAGTATGTCAATGGGTACTGTATGAATATTTAACACATTGTGTATATACTGTAATAAAGACTGAACAACTATTAAGTGATGACTGTCCAACGGATGCAATTCAAATTCTAATTCGTTTTTGAGTGTGTATACGTTTGTGTGTACGTGTGCGTGTGTGTGTATTTTGAAGTATGACTCTTCAGACTAAAATAGCACACTCCCCTCATCTTTAGTCATCAGTTTTCTCACCCACCACTCTCAAACACATCAAAGGTTTTTATCAGAAAAACAACACACGAAAAATCATTTCAGAGTCAGATTCTTCCCACAGCTTGGCCACTAGCGGGGGGAGGTATGTTCCTAGTCATGCTATTCTGTGGCTGGCATTTCCCTTGAGAACACAAAAGCGCCTACAAATGTTTAGATGGGCGTTTCACGTTTCACATGTTTACCAGTCTCTATAGGAGACCCTTTTCATCTAAAGCTCTATGTCAGCTGAACTGGTTCCTCAGACATGAAACCAGTTTTTCACGGCTCTCTACAAAGCTGATAATACATGGCCGGACGGGTTCCTCGGTCAGTTAGACATCCTAAGATTCTATGGAGACCATAGACATACACACAGGGCTCCTCTTTGCTCCTTCAGTGCCTTGTGAGTACATTTATGGTCTTTCCCTTTCTGGCAAAGTCTGCCCTCTGGTGGCCAGCCCACCCGGTCACTCTTGTACCTACCAAACCATTGGATGGGCAATGTTTTTAGGTTAATGCCTGTTCTACAGGAAATACTTAGTAAGCAGAAATGGGTTTGACAATGTAATGCATGAAGAGAAGGTAAACATTAAACAGGAAATGAAAGAAAACCAGTATTTAAAGTGTTTAGTCTTAGGTGTAGGTCCATGTTCAGCCACGTTGTCGCTCTCAGCAGGTACGAGGCCGCACCTTGACCAAAGGAAAGGGACAGTGGGCTGAATACATTGCCATGGTTTGTGGTCATGTGAAGGACAGATAAACACACCTGTCGTTCCAACTAGCCGCCTAGGCTATGCACTGTGCAGTTCTCTGGTTCCGGTCAGACCACCCCACAGCACAGCATCACCAACTGCATTGCCAAAAGAAAGGAGTTAGCATGCTAGCAAGCCTTTTAACAGTGCCAACAGTGCCGTTGTTGCGTTTGTACGGTTTTTGCCATTTCAGTGGTTAGATTTCTCGTTGTCGACCAAAACTCCTTACTGCTGCTTTAATGGAAACAGTTTAAAGGCAGGTGTAATCAGGCTATTGGTCAGACGTGATGAATTACTTATTTCATTAATTAATGGATGAATTAATTAATGAAGCAGCACTAGCCCTATGCATATTTCCATATTCCATATTGTATTGATTATTGATTTGTTATAATGTACTTTATGATGAAGCAGATGGGCGTTGAGGCTAATGCTGTGTGAAAATATCAGAATCTCAAATATTTGATACAGGAAGTGAAAACAGTCTGTTTGAGAGTTAAAGGTGCAGGCCTAGATAGATGGATACCTTATTAATCCCGAGGGAAATTTAGGTCATCCAGTAGCTTATACACATACAGTGGGGAAAATAAGTATTTGACCCCCTGCCGATTTCGCAAGTTTGGCCACTTGCAAAGAAATGTGTGATCTATAATTGTAATGGGTAGGTCTATTTTAACAGTGAGAGACAGAATATCAACAAAAACATCCAGAAAACTGCATTTTATAACAGTTATATTATGCATTTGTATCATACAGACTTTTCCATTCCTTCCTATGAGTAAAGGAACTATTCTTGTCACATTAATGTGCGAGAGGTTTGGTTTTGTATTTTGAAACCGAGAGATAACCGATATACCTATCTAGTGGTCACTGCATGCAACCTAACTGTAAAATCTGTTAATTGCTACCAGAACATTATGTTCTCTGTCTAGCATGGATATAATATAATCTCTCTGTGTTACCATCCAATGATTTTCATACACCCACTGTCAACTTCAAATGATTAGACTACCTTTATTTGTGTTGTCCCAACTTCCCTCTCAGACTACAATTTTAACAGCTTAAGATGCTGAGTTCTCAGAAAAAGTAGTTGTTAATAGGATGAAAGGTCTTCAATAGTGGTACACTTGCTGTATAAAACAGGAAGTTTGTAGGTTTTTGTCCTTCGCAAAAACACATTCCACCTGTTTAGGCCAAGCGATTAGGTCACAAGCTGGTTGAAGCACTCTAGTGGACTGTCTAGATTTAGGTAAAGATGCCATGGCAAGATGCCGTGTCAAAACAAGCCCACAACGTACAAGCGTGTTCCTGTTGCTGCCAGAGCGCAATGCTGAAAACACAGAGGTCACCAAGGTCACCAGATTCAGATTCAGGATTACTGATTCAGGACTGGGTTCTCCAGCAAGACATTGAACCGCAAACTCATTCTAACAGCTGAAGAAAGAGCCCGGCATACTAGCCACTATAACGCTGAATATTCTCTATAAGAATATAAGTACTTCAGCTTTTATTACAACCATAGTGTCTGGTCTCCTTCATTCACAGTCCCCTGTCCTCTCCACCAGAATAGAACATGTCATATTTAGATAAATATGCCATGTCAAAACAACTAAGTAGCAAACAGCCTGGTAGACCCTGAATGTTATCCGTCTAATGTACTAATCTACAGCTAGCTACTGTCCTCAGGTAGCACTGTGTGTCATAGTCTTTCAGGTTTGACGAACCGAGAGTTGGCCAAGATTGCCATCTAGTGGTCTAAAGGCTGTGATGCCACAGTTTAGTTTAGAAAAGCATTTGCTCAGACTTTGTGACTATAATATAGTTCTGTTTACTTCAGGTTGTTGTTTATTTTTTGTGGTGTTTGTGTAGCAGTAGCCTATCTACTGTTGTTTTATAATTGATAAACTCAAAATGTAATTCTCTTTGTTTTAACGTGCTTTATAACAAAATCTGAAATATATGATGAAGTTTATGCTGTGTTATATTATGTTTTTTTTGCCTTTAAAGGAGATTCAAAACTGTTAAAAGAAAATGCAAAAAAAGGTGACAAACTCCAGGTAGTCAGTATGTTATGTGTACAGAAATGTTTAACTGTAATGCATTTCGAGGGTCATGTACTGTTTTGTAAATTAACAGCTTTTTTGTTTTTGTTTCCTAAAGCACTGCTTTGTCATGGGTAGTGGTGGTTGCCATTCTCCCCCTCCATTTTCGAACTGGGTTAACATTGATCGGTTCCATGGCAATGTTCCGAAAGCCCATTATTCCGACAGCCCGCTGTTCCGAAATTGTGAGCATATCAACGTGAACCACTATAGGCCACATGCACATCCTAATGAATTGATCACACAATCATAAACATATAAATCCATGTATTTCACAATCATGAACTTTAATTCAGAATATTATTATACACACATGGCATTTGCATCGCGATGATAAAAAAAAAAATACTTTTATATAGTCAACTTTGCCACAACCATGCTTTGTCAGTGCTTGACAAGATCTGCGTAATGTCCTGCGACAATCTGCCGGTGATTTCCTTCGCACGAGTGATACCCCATATTCAAAACCAGAGTAGACTAAGTTAACAAATATTGCCTAGGAAAAGGTATAGGCTATGCGTGATAGCCCGGTGAGCGTCTCCGCTCCGCTACGCAAACTAAATACTTTGTGTGTTTTGTGCCACTTCAAATATTTCTAAATTATGCCAGGGGGACTATTTTTCGGAATATTGAGATTTCGGAATATCAGGCTTTCAGAACACTGGGCCGTCCCCCATTGATCAGAGGGTCTATGCCAGCGAACATCAGATGAACATCTGGCTACAGTGATCTGAAATTAAGTGAAAAGGAGACCCATGATGTTGCGATTGCCACTATGCAGAAAGACAAAACTCTGCCATAACCTTGTCGCTGACGGTGAAAGCTCAAATTTGTTAGCGCTCAAATGTCTTCGTCTAGCCTACTATAGCCTACTCCACTTCCACACCTCTGCTAGTGTTGAAATGCTTCATGACGCCAGAGAAATAAACTGCTGTCAGTATGAACTCATGCAAACTTCCACAAAGGTAAAGACCAGTCTTTTATCATCCAATTTGCTTCACTGCCATCCTTAGAATATAGGAATCCCACCTAACACTGTGTTACTCTCGCTAATCCATTTTTTGTAAATAAATAAAAAAGGAGTATTAAAGCATACTTACTGGGTTTTGTATTCCTCTGTGATTAAAGCTAGGGACACAATAACTTGACATCAAAGAACTAGCAGCGACAAAGGCTGACTGTTGCATCGGCTCACGTCGCCTGTGTCGCCGTCAAAAAGTAGAACACTTGAACACACCGCAAAGACTACAGCCAACTACCAACATGCACGTACATTCTGCGCTTGCATGAGAGTAACAACTCTCCATACCAAATCATAAACAAAGCAGCGTTTGCTTTCCCTTTTCACACCACTCTCGCTCACCGCAGATGGTTTCGTCCTATAACTAGGCTACGTCTAGTCGAGAATATATAATTGCTCTGGCAAATCTGGAGATAATTTTACCGCCAATCAGAGTGATCTCTCTGACAGGTTCCGCTGCCAATTCAACCTGCTCAATAGGTTGGGAAAAATGCCGACAGGGGTCTGACTAGTGCCAACCGTCAGATTGGTAACCCTGGGGCTTAAAACTGTTGTTCTGGCACTTCTTTAGTGTCTCCGAAAGAAAGAACGAAAGAGTCTTTTGTTTTAACACCTAGTGCCGACTGCTACCAAACTCTCTGTCATATGCCAGACACGTGGGGAGCAACAATTTCCTGTTGTTGATCCATTTCCAGTGTAGCTTACACAGAAGTTTAGGTGCGAGTGTGAAGTGAGCGAAGATTGTACCTAGGCCCATTCAGATGGTCTATCAACTGATGGATGTTATATATTTTAAAGTGTATTCAAGAGAAGTGGATGGATTAGCTTTGACCACTTTCAGGTTAGACCATGAACATGCTATAGTGGGGTGACTGTGTGGCCGTCTAGCTATAGGCTACCACAGAAGAAGAAACCCTATACAGAAAGAGTGCTCTGACACATGGAGATTTGGTGGATTATACGAACCCTACCTTTCTTGGCTTTGTTGTCTCCCTCCTCGAGTTTCTCATCAGGTTTGATATTACAAGATCTTTCAGTGTTTTAATGTGGTACTTTGTGGAAATCGATTTATTTGAAACGAGCCTTCGTTGTACTGGGACTTTGTGGAAATAGATTTCTTTTAAATGAGCCTTCCTTGGTAAACGCAGTGACATTTCAGTGCAGTTCAATTGATTAAGCACCTTTTCACTATTTTTGCATTTTGTTTCAGTAATTAACTGCCACTGTTTCATATATCTAGATAGAGTTCTGGATTTATGTGGTTGTCTGCAAACTGCATTTACTTTGAATGCTTAAATGAGCTGGGAACTGCCACAAAGCCCTTCTGTGCATTTTTCCTACTTTAATGACTTTAAAGAGTTTTGTAAGATTATTTGAGACATGTGGACAACTGATGCATACACCTAAAGATCTATGTATATCCATCACTGCTACTGATACATGAGTGTATGCACTTGTGGCTTGTGGCTTAGTGTTGAGACGGTAATCACGGTTAGCTGGCTAACTAGCTAAATTAATCAGCGTAGCTTATTTTAGTCACTGCTTACTAGAAAATAATGAGAGAATCTTCATTGGCTTTGCCACAAAGTGTCATGCAGCTATATTACTGTATGAAAAACCCCAGAACATAAACAAATAATGTATTCTTTGAGAACAGTAGGCAGATGATGTAGACTGGCCTGTAGCTTTTCCGGGACATTGGGAAGGACATGTTAAATCTAATAATGATTCATTTAAGATTTTCTTATGTGGTCATGATATTTCTGCCACTTCCTTCAGTGTAACCTTACAACAAATCACTCAGCTCTAAAAATATTTCCATTCTACTAGTATTGACCTGGTGTAGGTCTACTCTTTCTAGAGTTAGATTACATCTAAAGAACCAGTAACAGATAATGCAATGTGATGAGAGGTTTGTCTGCAAGATAATAATAGTTAACAAAATAAACATTAATAATTCTAAAGTTTCGATATTTAGAAGTGCACAAGCAGCTTCAGAGGTCACATCATAACGCCTATGTATTATATTGTCTGTATGTTAAATATAATGTCTGCATGTGAAACTTTCCTCTACCCCTCACTTTACTCTACCCCCTTTAGAACGGCAAAATGATTCAGAGGTCCCTGAGCTCTTAGGTAAGTCATGTCCTCTTAATTTTCCACCCTTAAATTGTGCACAAAACATAAAGACAAGAGTTATTTTTTTTTCCCCCAGCCCTACGAATTAAACATTTTGAGGAGGGCCAAGATGCGTACTTAAGGTGCAGCAATAAGACGTGGAATAATACTCTTCATCATATCTGGAAAATAAACAACAGTGGAGTCCATTGTCTTATAAGTGAAGCTGCTAACAAGCCCAGGCATAACAACTGCACAGGAGGGATGACACTCCGCAACACAACGAAAGGGGAGTTGTACCTGTATATTCCTCACTTCGGAATCAAAGATGAAGGGACATACAAATGTGAAGAGGTGTACAGAGGTGGTGCTGACGTAGCCATCATTACAGTTTTTGCTAGAGGTGAGAAATGAAGCATCTTAAGAAATGGTTTTTAGAGTGTGCTGGGTATGCATCAAACAATGACACAAACATATACAGTGGGGAAAATAAGTATTTGAACCCCTGCCGATTTCGCAAGTTTGGCCACTTGCAAAGAAATGTGTGATCTATAATTGTAATAGTAGGTGTATTTTAACAGTGAGAAACAGAATATCAACAAAAAAATCCAGAAAACTGCATTTTATAACATTTATGACTTAATTTGTATTTGATGCAGAAAATAAGTATTTGAACCCCCAAGCAAACAGCAAGAACTCTGGCTCCCAATGACCAGTTATGTGCCCAAGAAGCACACAGATTAGTCCTAACAAGGTACACCTGATCTCAACTGGTGACGTGTATAAAAGAAACCTGTCCAAAGATACTTCACACCTTCAACTTTACCACCATGGGCAAGACCAAAGAGTTGACCAAGGACGTCAGAGATAAGATTGTAGACCTGCACAAGGCTGGAATGGGTTACAAAACCATCGGCAAGCAGCTTGGTGAGAAGCAGACAACTATTGGTGCGATTATTTGTAAATGGAAGCAACACCAGACAACTGTCAATCGCTCTAGGTCTGGGGCTCCATGCAAGATATCCCCTCGTGCGGTATCGGTGATCATCCGAAAGGTGCAGAATAACTCCAGAATTACACAGGGGGAGCTTGTGAATGATCTCAAGGCAGCTGGGACCACAGTCACCAAGAAAACCATTGGCAACACACTACGCCGTAATGGTTTGAAGTACTGCAGCACTCGCAAGGTCCCCCTGCTCAAGAAAGCACATGTACAGGGCCGTCTGAAGTTTGCCAATGAACACTTCTAAATTCTAAGGAGGATTGGGAGACAGGATGTGGTCAGATGAGACCAAAATCAAGCTCTTTGGCATCAACTCGACTTGCCACGTTTAGAGGGGGAACAATGCTGAAATTTGACCCCAAGAACACCATCCCCACTATCAAGCATAGAGGTGGAAACATTATGCTTTGGGGCCGTTCCCCACTGTATACACATGTTCAGTAGCAGACGTACGGGGTGTAAATTAGCAAGCAGGGATCCGATGGATCCATATATGTGAGAGTGTTCTTGCAAGATCTAATGTCTCCCAAAGGCCGATGATAGGGCCTTGTATGGATATTTTTATAGGACTTTACACTCTCAGAATAGGAAAGTGATTAATGAAGTCCTTTTGCAATCTGTAAATAGTCATTTATCACGCTTCCTTCTTCCTGTGTGCCTACAGTCCCCCCTGTCCTCTCCACCAGACTAGAGCATGACGGCGGTCAGCGGTTTGCTGTCTGTTCTGCTGCCCGTGGAAAACCAGAGGCCACAGTGTCCTGGGAGGAGGAGTGGTGGTCCCCTAAGGTCACTGAGAGGTCAACCAACAACACAGATGGAACCGTCACCATGGAGAGCTGGCTGCTCCTGCCTGATGACATCACCCAGGGCAACCTGACCTGTGTGGCCAGTCACGCCTCCTGGACCCATAAGCATTCTGTTGTCATGGAGATGACTGATGGTGAGAACTCTTCCAATGATTAGATTGTTTTAAGGAAGCCATCATCTGTGTTTGTGAACAATGATATGATTGATGTTGCAAATAAATATGAAAAATATATGTCAATGAATAATTTAGTGGAAATGACCGAGGGAAAATATAATTTGGTAATCTCAAAATAATACTAATTAGCTAAAGATTATGTGACACTACGACAAGAGTTTTTTTTGTGTGGGCTGTAATATGTGGGATTTATGTAGGCTCTGTCTTTTTTTCTTTTGGCAGGTTCATTCACATTGTTCATCACTCTGTCATCTATCATTGTACTAAGTGTGGTAATTGTAACTGCTGTCAGCACATACGTGTGCCTTAAAATAAACGAAACGCAATAAAACAAATTATTGGATTTTCATAGCAGAGGAGGGTGCCAGATTTGTGTTGAGCAGAATGTTAGCTAGGGACTTTACTGCGGGCAAGAAACAAGACACCCTCATCAAAGGGCTCCTACAGAAAGAAATCCACACATCCCTCTCAATGATCAATGAGCTTGCAATATAAAGAGAGCTGTTTTACTATCTTTAGAAGTGTGCTTCAAGTGGCAAAAGAGAGCTAAGAGATATATTTGCTGTTTATTGATTCAAATAACTCCATTAAACTCTGTTCACATCAAGTCATTCATTAGATTTTGTGTGGACACACATACTGGTATTATATTTCTGTATCCAAAACAAACAAAACAAACACACATAAACAAACTTCAATATAATGACAGACAAAATGCACATATCAAAACATTAAAAAGGTGAACATTTGGATGTAAATAAATTAAACAGAAAAAATGCAAAATGTTCATACATACATTCATATCTCAGTTTAAAAATGAAAAAAAGGTGCGACAAATGCTCTGATGCTTCTTTATACACAAAATAGTCTTGCAGTAAATATGCATGTGTAGATGTGTAGATATCTGCATCGCTGTGTGCTTACCCTAAATGTTTGTTTTCTTGTGTATATTCCATAGTCCACATGCATACACCTCAGTAAAGCTCTGTGTGTGTGTGTTTATGTGTGTGTGTGTGATGGAGAGAGAAAGTACCGACCAAAACCAAACCTTTCCTTATACAATAAGCAATTCTATTGGTCTAATATACCAACATACACCCGCCACATATCTCGATGTTTGTCAGTAGTGAAGTGTGCAACCTGGTTAAGCCCTTCACCTATGAAGCTTCGTGTCCCTATCGGGCCTCCGTAAGCTCAACCCATTAGCACATAGTCGTCAGAGCAGTCCTCTTTGATTGACAGCTTGTCCTCGGAGGGGATGTTGACGACAGCATAGTCACAGTCATCTCCCTCCACGATCCTCATCACATTTCCTGCTTTCTTGCCATTGCCATGGTCAATTGTTGCATAGAGGACTTCCTCCTTTGGCTGTGTCCCTGGCTGCCGTGAGAAGAAAAAAAACAACAACGACAAAATAAACACAGTGGTGATGATATGTACTTGTGATACTGAGTGCACTGTGCCACTGCTATTTGAGTGTAATAGATACAGTTGATATGGAAATTAAACATCAGATGTCAACAGAAGGTCAAAAGTCCCATGCTGGATCAGTATCCGTATACAGCTCTGCAATATTGACATCATGCAAATGTGTTTATTCGTAGTCAAGCAGTTATGAAAATCAGCTGAAAATAACCACTGGTTAACCAGCACAGACAGACACAGGAGCTTTTATGAGTCTCATATAGCAGCGATATGTTTAGTCGACAGTGGGGCTTTCAGTAGAGCAGCCTGCAACACTGATTAGAATCGCCTCTTACCACAAGACCAAAACTCTCTATCTTTATCTCCCCGTAGATCTGAACCTGCAACGTGTCATTTTTTCCGACATGTTTTTCTACATTTTTGACATTTGAGTCATATGAGACCTTTGAATAAAAGATTACAAAACCTTTCTCAATACATTTAAATATCAGTGTTAGTCAAATCAGTCTCTAACACCAATTCAACCTCAACCTGTGTAGAAGGTCATGATTATGAGCTTGCCAAGAGGACATCGACTCTCTGATCACCAGAAACAACTGTACCAATCACTTTGCACTAAGTTTAGTAATGTGTATGAATCTATGAGTTTATGTTACATGTTAAGTTATGCCTTTATGATGCAGCTTGAACAGAATGGCTGTTGCCTTGGCATCCACCGAACATCGCTATGTGTGAGTTGTGAAATCACCACCAATGTTGCCAAAGCAACGTTAACTAACTTTGTGTGTAGAAAGTTCTTGAGAAATATGCTTCTCTTTGTCTTATACTGTATATTGCCAACATTATCATGACAGCCTCTACCCAAGATCTGTCACAACAGAGCCAGAATAGCAGAGAAATCTGTGGTAGGGCTGATTTAGCATTCATATGCTATCGGTGGCAGCTGGCTTTCTGGCCCAGTCAGATAACGTGGACAGTTGGCTCCTCTTGGATGCCTGTGTCAGCCTCAGCTTCATCAACTACCTCTCAAAAACTGCACTTGGACCTTGTTAATTCTCAGTTGATCAACCGTTATCCGGGACTGGCTTTGATATCAAGATACATTCAACAGAAACAGTTTAATACTGATGTTCAGCAAAAACCTGCAGAGGCGTTCAAAGAAATGACTAGCACTACAACCATCATACCAATACTGAGCTAAAACAACAACAAAGACACCTTCATGAAAATGTCATTGGGGTTGTGAAGTGGGCACATTCCTTCGTCAATGTTTTGTTGAATTAGGCCCAAGTTACCTCCAGAAGGCTCAACAGCGGTGTCACCACCCCGACCCCCCCACCCATGATGGGTAAGGAGACTTACAAATACTAGAAAATAAATATGATTTGATACATAATAATACTAAATAATTTATATTGATAGCGAAATGTGAAACTGTGACTTTCATCAAGCATGTATGTGTGTTCATCATATGCCTTTGTGTGCTGAAACATGACGTTTCTGTCTCTGTATGTCTTTGATTCTTAAGTGTTGACGTTTCTATCTCTGTATGTGTGCTTAAAAGTGCACCTTCTGTGTGTGCGTAAGCGAGGGCTGATAAGAAGAACTAGTAGTCCTTCTTTTTTGCCTTGCTGATGCATTACGTGATGCAAAAAGCATAGCAAGATGACCTCGGACATGGGAAACCCACCATGTGGTTATCTCTGCAGACATAGAGGTTTGGCGTCAGAGAACGCTTACTTCAACCTGCGTAAACCTTGTGTGAAACTTTGCTTCTCTCTCGTCGACTACAGTCTGGGAGGGAGCCCAGGCTCTCTCTCCGGTCCTCTAGGATGTGGGTGAGCCAGTGCTTCTCTCTTGTATGCCAAGACATGAGTGAGCCCGATATGCATATTGAATAAAATATACTTATACACAACTAGGGAACAGGTACACCTCAAGATACACCTAGAAATGATTCCACATGCATATCTCAGTGTCTGAGCAATGCACTGCCTAATTATCTAAACTTCAATTGCTTTATACTATGGCATACCACAGGGTAAGAGAATGTACTCACCGTGTCCTTGCCCGTGTTGTCTGCATTTGTGTTGTCTAGGGGGGTGGAAAGAAAGAAGAAATCTAAGCATGTATGTGTGTATGTGTGTATGTGTGTTTGTGTGTTTGTGTGTGTGCGTGCGTGCGTGCGTCTGTGTGTGTGTGTGTGTGTATGTTTGTATTCAAACATCTTTTATTGAGTATTTCATCACACACAATCCATTATGCATTATACACAAACCCCACATGAACCCCTGCTCGGTCAAGTAGTGAATTAAATCTTACCATCAGATTCATTCTTGGCTTCTGATGTCTTTTTTCTTTACAAGAAAAGAGACAAACAAAGGTCAGATGGGTCCTTAATTTTTGTCGAGGGACAGTCTTGTTGTGTAACTCTGGTTTAATCTGTTTGACTTTTTTGGGGGAGATTACTGGATTATTTTGTGAAGCTTGGCCGGCATGTATATAAAATAGGTCATATTCAACTTAGAAATTAAGAAGATATACTGCTATTTCTTTTTGTCAGCAAACACTCACAGCCAAAATATGGTACCACACACAACTTTGTCTAGGATTTGTCTTGCCATAAGGATAATTCAAAATATTGTACTAATTATTATGTTGACTGAATTGATGTCACAAGGCACACTTGAAAGTAATGTCATACCATCGCAAGGCATGCATCATCAAGACTGTGCAAGACCACACTCCCTGCATCTATGCCCTACATCTTATCAGGCCTGCAAACGTTGATGTGGTTAACTAAAGCTACAGTACACCGCCCAGCAGGATGTGCACTCCTACCATACACCTTACAGAGAGGTTGCATAAATGTAACATTTTTCAAAACACTGTATAATGAACACTGTTTAATATCCTCTTATTTGCAAGACGAGAGGTGTTTCTTACCGTCCAGCACCACATATAAGGTTGCCCATAATCCCTGTTGTCGTGGTGTGCCGTTGCCAAGACTTGAAGCGTTTCCACGAGCCAGAGGTCACAGGTCGTGGTGCCGCGGTGACAGCTGGCCCTAGCAACGGTCCTTGTGAGCGGCGAGAGTGGCAGCTTCCCCTCAGTCTGTGAGTCGATCTCTTCCGAACTTGCTGATCCAGGGCAGGTCAATAGCCGCATTAGAGGGGAACACAGAGAAGAAGGGAGGGTAGGGGAGAGTAGGGTAGCAGGTCCCAGATGGGAGAGATTTAGAGATGGAAGAGTGGAGTCGAGTGGGAGTAAGAGAGAGTCACTGGCACATGGCAGGGTAGTGACAGAGAGAGAGAGACAGAAAGAGGCAGGGCAAGAGCAAGTGCACAACAAAGGCAAGCTTGTGCTTTGCGCTTATTTCCTGTGTGTGGTCGTTTGCATCAGCGTGCAGAGGCGCACGTTGCTCTCTCTCTCTCTCTCTCTCTCTCTCTCTCTCTCTCTTTCTCTCTCTATGTCTCTGTATCTCTCAGATCGTCTCTCGGACTCTCTCTCTCTGTCTCTCTCTCCGATCATCTCTCGCACACACACTCTCTCTCTCTCTCTCTCTCTCTCTCACTCACTCTCACACACATAAACACACACACAAGCACACACACTCAGATGCTACTGATACACACACAAACACACGTATATTTAATACACAAACTTGTGCACATAGACATATACACATGCACTGACACGTTAGAGTTGCACACACACAAACACACAGAATATTGCAATCATATTAATATAATATTGCTGCTGTCTCGTGCCTCGTGAGGACATGTCAGCTGATGTTTGTAGACACAGACATGACAACTGATACTCTTCGCCACATATCCCCTCTCATCCTTTTCACTGACCTTTTCCATGGGTACGTTTTATATACTATAATTTGCATAACTGTCCAAAGCACCACCAACAAAAACCCCGTCCAATCAATACACTCCAGGAAGTATCATCAACACACATCTTCAGGTGTGTAATTGCCCGGGGCAACCCAGGGTGGAAAGATCCTATCCAAATTCTCCAAGGAGAAGCACAATGACCTCTGTGTGCTCAGACCAGAGCAGACCCATGTGTGTCATCGATGTCCGAGCATGCCATCACAGGGGCCTATTCTCTGGGAGAGGAATAACCACATATGCATAAGTGCTCCGTGGCTTTACAACATAGGGTGAAAGACACATGTCACACATGGGTCCATGCTGTTGATTTGATCATACAACATTTACATTTCACTGTCAATATTTTGTATTAACTTAAGTTAAAGCATGGCGATGACGAGCACCATCTGACCCTAACCCTAATGAATGAAGTGACTGATGGAATGTAACGAGTGGTAATCCAAATGCTAGTGCTCTTGATTAAACATGACGTTTAGGTAAAATGGAGGTCTGCCGGTGCTGGTGGTAAGCCGTGTGTCTATGAGTCGTCAGGCCCTGAGTGAGAAGTGTTTTATGGGTTTGGTGAGGAAGTGGCTTATCAGACACTGCATCGTGCTGCCCTGCTCCATTTAAATGCACTCTCCAGGAAATCCACAAGTATGCTGGCTACCACTACCTTATCCGAGGAGCACATTTACATATGCTTAAGAAAAACTGTTACATGCGAAATGCCATTCATATTATTGAGGAGTTATAAAGAAAGAGGTTATAAGACATTTGCCGTAAGCGTTTAAACACTTTCCATTTCATTGCGACGCCTCTTAGTTTTTTGTATGTGAGTTACAGGTCACATGGCTGCAAGATGTTCACTTTAACATGATGACATGATCAAAAGGCCTGCTGAGCTTATCAGTTTACAGAAACACTGAAAATATTTTCAGATATGCAAACACCCCCCCCCCCCCCCCACACACACTCTCTCTCACACACAAACACACACACCTCATTGGCTGTAGTTCTTTCTGGCCCTGTTCTGGAATAACCTGTGCTATGAGAAGCACCGACCCGAACTGGACACCAGAGTGTATTACACCTGCAGCACTGCACTCTCAGAGTGTGTACACCTGCAGCACTGCACTCTCAGAGTGTATTACACCTGCTGCACTGCACTCTCAGAGTGTATTACACCTGCTGCACTGCACTCTCAGAGTGTATTACATCTGCAGCACTGCACTCTCAGAGTGTGTACACCTGCAGCACTGCACTCTCAGAGTGTATTACACCTGCTGCACTGCACTCTCAGAGTGTGTACACCTGCAGCACTGCACTCTCAGAGTGTATTTTCTCCTTTTGAACAAAACTGTCAAAGCTTCTTGGATCGATAATAATCTCAATTCTTATTTTCAGCATAACTGGATCCAACCCCCCTTATGAAACCCCAGAAGAATATTTGCTAAAGGAACCCATGGCCATTAGCCTTCAGTGTGCTAACTACAAATACATAAACAAACAGATTGCAACATCTATTGCCATCTTCCATTTATCTTAGTTCAAAGCACACGGCATATAATCTAACAATCTCTCAAGTCTGACTAGTGCTCTTGTCTCTGCCTTCACAGTAGGCTGCAGTTGGTCTAGAATTAATAATCGAAATTAATCTAAGATATAAACATGTAGTTGATATCTTTTGCTGACTGTTTCAGTTCCTGATGTGGTAATGGCATTTCACATGTTCTGTGTGATGGCCATTAGTGGTTGATAGCTGCTGCGTCTCAACAGGAAGCAGATAACTTCCTTCCTGGTCAGTGACACGTGTCTCACGGAATCTACTTGGTTAGCGTTGATATCACCTTTAAAAACCGCATGGTCTGGTTGTTGTGCAAGTGATCACTTCAAAGTCTTTGTCTTTTTTGGTACTCTATCAGTGTTGCTTGGACTCTTGTTTCTGTTTAAAGGTTACTGTTTAAATGATTTGGCCGAAGATGAGGAGCAAGTTTTACAGAAACAGTAGGCCTAGATCCCAAATCAAATGACCATGTTTTATGACCAACACAGCCTACCTGTTTGTAAAGTCAACTGTTTTTTGAGCCCATGAACATAGTGTACTGAAAAACTATCCAATAAATCGCACTGAACCAACAACAGTCTTCCCTATTGGTGGGGGGGTAGCTGTAGACCAGAGCAAGAAAGTGGGGTGTGTGTGTGTGTGTGTGTGTGTGTGTGTGTGTGTGTGTGTGTGTACAGGAAACCAGTGTCACCATCATTCGTCTGAAACTGTGACACCTTTTTTCAATTGCCCTCAGAGATGTGGTTTGACCCTCATCATATGCAGTGCACTTTCTACAGCCACTTGGCAGAGAACTAGTGCTCTACATTTTCTCTCCACTCACTACAGGCCTCACACGTGAACACATGAGGCTCTACACGGCCATTCACATTCACAAAACCGATCAGGTCTGGCTTTTTTCAGGATGGGTTGGTGTCAGGGCCTTCTTCTCCTGGCTTTACCGTTTCTCGGGATCTCAGGTGAGTCTACAGTCTATTCAATGCTGACTTGCTGATCAATGTCCTGATCAAAAGCTGCGTTAGGAACTTGTGACAACAGTGGAGTAGCTTGTAACTAACGATTAAGATCTAGCTGTAGCTCCACTCTAAGGGCAGAATGCCATGCAGTGCATGTTTATGGGTTCAATCAGACTGAGTGCACATAATTACATTTACATTTACATTTAGTCATTTAGCAGACGCTTTTGTCCAAAGCGACGTACAAGGGAGAGAATATTCAAGCTACGAGCAATAGAACCTGGTGTAACAATAAATAAATACTACTTTACATTAGAAATATAACAAATGAAATAAAAAGAAAGAAAGAGTGCAGAAGTGTAACTGCTGTAATTGCAAGTTACGCACTAGTATATAGATGGAATAGTAATAGATGTTTTCCTTACGTGTGCAGTGAGTTCCTATAATGTAGAGTTTGGTCACACTTTGAGACAGAGTAAGTGGGGGGGTTTTGCGGACCACATCTCTACAGGAAATAGTTGCAGCAGTATGTATGCGCTGTTCGTGTATGTGCTGCACGCAGGGGCGGACTGGCCATCGGGGATACCGGGGGAATCCCCGGTGGGCCGACGGGGTTGGGATTGTCCAAAATACCGGCTCACTGATTTCTCCAACCGGCCCACCCTCTAGATCTTCGGTCGAACTTACAGATTCCTTATTGCACAGAATTCGTTTAGTTTGCTCTAAGAGCTGTACTCAAATCATAGCACTGACTGAGTTTTATACTCCTCCTCGCGATCTGTATTCACACTCATGGTGCCTATTTTTCGAAAAAATTCTGAAGTGTCTTCTGAAATGTGTTCTTACGGACTTCGGAAGTTTAACGTAAGAAAAGATCTCCACCTTATTAATGTACGCCTGAAAATCGGTTCTTACACAGCCAAAGTGTTCTCAGCTGTGCGGATTGAGGATGAGGATTCTTAAATTTGGATTTGCATACATACACGCCCCACCAGGGCACGCAACCGTAGTGAAGTGTGCAGTCAGCCCTAGCCTGATTGAAAACTCTGGGCCATTTACGGCTGTTATTTCGCGTTCTGAAATTCTGGTCTAAATTCAAATGCCCTAAAACATCATTAGTGGAGTTCAAAAGAAAGCTTTACTCATCTAATCTCCCGTCAGTCTAACTTTGTTTTGTGTTATTAAATGTCAATCACTCTAGCCTACATTTTATTTAATTTATTTTAATTATTTGTGGCCTTTTCTGTTATTGTATATGTAAAGCACATTGACTTCCATAAATAAATACATTTAAAAAAGTTGCCTTGCCTTGCCTACTCAACACTTGCGTCACTCGCTAGCAGACAAAGTTGTTTTTGAGAGTGAGAGCATGTCATCGGCACCAAAACGCAAAGGTGGCAGGGAGAAAAAAAAAAGATGTCTGGGGGAAGGTGCATCAAAATATGCAAAAATCTCTGATTTATTTGGGAAACCACCGACTGTTGACAGTGGTAAGAAGATAAGTTGTTGACTTGGTCAATGTTAGCTTGCTTTTCACAGATGAGGTAACGTTCCCTACAAGCTAGCCTAGCTAACGTTAGGTAGATAAATGTCCAAAATTGAGACCGTTATGATCTGGTAAAATAAGCAAGCTGGCGCTGTTGTCATCATCGAGATTATCTATTTAACATGTTAGCCGTAGTTACTTGGTTACAATCGATGAGCAAGCTATCCATGGTGGTAGGTGTAAAGAGGGAAATCTTATAATTTCTAATAACTTAAGTTAACCAGCTAGCTTGTTATGCTAAAATCACCGTGTTACACACAACACTTACATTGTAAACAATGTTAATATGTTATCTAGATTGATGATTCTGCTGCTAAAAGCAGCAGCCAGGGGCCCCAGAGCCAAGATAAGACCCAGGGTACAATGTACACCTAAGTTACACTTTAATATACAAAAATAGTGTATTTCAATTCAGCACATGTATTTAAAGTATATTTATCTAATACACTTTGAGTGTACTAACCAATAGTGGAAAGTTAAGTACAAAAAAGTATACTTAGTACACTTAAATGTAATGTACTTAAGTGTAGTTTTTTTTTTTACCTGGGGCACTAATACTAAATACTACCATAGTTTGCTGATAGTGTTGTGTCAATGGTTTAACATACTTACATAATAATCCCTATTTACCACTCATGTAGGCTGAAGATGACAGTGACTTTGACAGATTCCTTAAGGTTTTGTAGTTATACCGTACGTACAGTATAACCATCTGATACTAGCCCAGAGTTAAGCATATTCATCTAGCAAACTATACCTACCTTGGAGTGTTACAATAGCCAGTATCATTTTATTCCATGTGTCCATCCAGGCTAATTGGTGGATCCAAATGTTATTAAAAAACAAACATATATGATGTAATTGCTTTGTAATCATCCAAAATAAAGTTAAGTGTATGAGTATTTTTCCAAGCAGGCCACTGACTGGTCGATACGTGCGATGCATTGAGTGGGCAGCGCGCCGTGTACTGACTGGACAGCGCGCCGTGTACTGACTGGGCAGCGCGCCGTGTACTGACTGGGCCGCGCGCTGTGTATTGAGTGGGCCGGTCTGACAGTAACTCCCGGGCCACTTTTTTCCCCCAGTCCGCCCCTGGCTGCACGTAACCGCAGAGGCTGATGCAGATGCAGGTCCTACAGCCATTGTGCTTTTCATTAACCCCTCTTTAACTCCACGTAAAATGTGTTCCTGTAACAATATGTTTTTTCAGCAGTATCTCTAAAATAGAAGGCAAAAGGAAAAAATACCCAATGTTTAATTGAAAGTAATGTGAATGTAGTGTAGCCAATTAAACATGCCAAAATAAAAAGAATATTTCTTTGCTGGTCATTTGTAAACTCATGTCTTAAATGTGCTGTACATTGCAGCATCATTTTCCTCTTCACTCAAGACAATCGCAGTGTTCGAAGGGACCGACGTCGTAATCCCGCTGAGTGTAACCAGTGAACTGAACCTCACCGAAATTCAGTGGACATTCAATTTGCTCCACAACACCAGGCTGCTGGCTATGCTTATCACAGGAGAGAGTTGGAGAGTTCTGACTCCGGACAAAAGATTCAAGATCACAGAAAACGGGTCCCTGGTGCTTGAAGATGCCCACTTTGAGGATGCTGGAGTCTATATATGTCGCTTTTATTTTTCAGATTGCAGCATTCAGAAACATACAGTTAACCTGCAAGTTCAGACACACAATATCAGTTGAGTGTCTTTCAACGTTTAATATGATTCTGCATATTCTATTTTTCTTTGTGTGTATTTTTGTTGGACATTGTATTACAGAAATAGAGAAAGTAATTCTGCATTTTTATTGTTACACAAAGGCATAGAGAAGACGATGGAGAAGAACTCTACAGCCAGTAAGACTTCCTTTACTCCTGTTTTACCTGCCCTATCCAACACTCACTTCTCATGAAGAAAATTTATTTTTCATGGCACTTTGTCCTCGAAATTTGCTATTTTCATCACTTCTCAGCTGCTTTGGACAAAAGTGTCAGTCAAATGACTAAATGCAAAAGGTAAAGTAAAAGTACTGCCAATGAGTTCACTTTGTAAAGCTGTGTGTGTGTGTGTGTGTGTGTGTGTGTGTGTGTGTGTGTGTGTGTGTGTGTGTGTGTGTGTGTGTGTGTGTGTGTGTGTGTGTGTGTGTGTGTGTGTGTGTGTGTGTGTGTGTGTGTGTGTGTGTGTGTGTGTGTGTGTGTGTGTGTGTGTGTGTGTGTGTGTGTGTGATAATGGAGAGAGAAAGTACAGACCAAAACCAATGAGTTCACTCTGCACCATCACTTCCTTTAGATCAGAGTCCAGATGCTGAGGAGCAGTGGACCTCCCTCAAGGCGGCTTGCATCGCATGTTCGGTGGCAATAGCAGTTATTCTTGTGGCCATATTACCTCTGGTTGTTTACAGATGCAGAAAGGTCAAAGGTTGTGTGTCATGTTCGTATTTGTTTCACCCAATGATTATTCATTGCTTTATCTCAGTCAAACTGCAGCTGGATATGTACATGGGTTCTTAAAGATTCAGCTGCTTAAACGCAGCTTTTTTTGTTGTCATTGCAGATGAAGCAATTTATGCTAATGTCATCCCAGGACAAAAGAGGTTTGACACAACCCCACCCGTGAGAGCCGCTCAGGGTCAACAGATGAAGATACAGGTCTGCAAGGCAGGGACAACTGATGCTGGATAAGGACTTTCGCATGCAGCTTCTGAAACATTGGTGTTGTTATCTCTCCAGGACCTCATTTGAGAGATCTGACTTTACTTTTTCTACGAACACCAACAACTGGATGGATAAACAGCAAATGGAAGGAACTGCATGTTCGTGTCTCTGCCTTGCTAATTCTGAGCAGGGACGTAAAGAGACATTTTGAGGAGCTAAAACAGGGTCACCGGACCTCTTCACTTTAGGGGTTTATTTTAGGTGTTTACCCGATGGCTGTTTCTAGAGTAATTATATAAACTCCTCAAAAGTTCGGAAACGTTATTTCGATCGATTATTCCTCCCCTTTAATAATACCAATTGGTATTGTATTTTATATCGTTGGAAAGCCTGATTAGTCACCTTTACAACGAGGTACAACTTGTAAGGATTGTACATTTGTGGAATGAGCAACACAGCTAACCGTGTGGGTAGCGGCCCAATTTCTTTTGCCAAAATCCCCTGCAATATTCTTATGTTGGTATTCACTCTCGTTTTGAGGTGCTTGGTGGATTGGATGATTGCACTCTCCCACAGTAATAAGGAAAAAACAACACATATTGGCCATTTTTACACTTTATTCATTTTACACTGTCAGGGACCTCAGTAGCGTGTGGAAGATCCATACGCAGCCACAACAGCTTGGCACCTCCTCCTCATGCTGGTCACCAGCCTGGTCACACACTGCTGTGGGATGGCATCCCATTCCTTAGAGATCTGTCTGTGGTACCGTTGTGCAAATCTTACCTGTAAATCTCTGGAAGAAAGCCTACGGTTCCTCAGTGAAGCAAGGGTGAGGAACCGGTCTTCTTGGGGTGTTGTCTTCCTGGGACTGCCACTTCGCGGGTCTGTCTTTGACTACACCAGTCTCACGGAACTTGGTCCTAAGTTTGGAAATGATACCAGGGCTGACACCAAATAATGCTGCCACTCTGCGTACCGGAACACCAGCTTCCAGTTGCCCTATTGCACAGGGCTTATCCTGAAGGGACAAACGTGGCATGTTTATGCTTGGAGCACACACAAAGTAACAAAGTTGCAGGACCCATGCACACAAGTGCTGTCAATTAGGTGCCAATCAGGTGCCAGTCACACACTTGTGACTGGCATGCACTTGCCAGCACTTGAAGCCAAAAAAATGTGGCCGCTACCCACACGGTTAGCTGTGTTGGTCATTCCACGAATGCACAATCCTTACAAGTTGTACCTCGTTGTAAAGGTGACTAATCAGGCTTTCCAACGATATAAAATACAATACCAATTGGTATTATTAAAGGGAGGAATAATCGACTGAAATAACGTTTCCGAACTTTTTTTGAGGAGTTTTATATATGACAATGGCAATATATGACAATATATATATGGTGTCACCTGTTGTCATGTACCTGAATGGTAAACTGTAAATTATGGTCCGCAATTCTAATCCAGTGCACTTTTTGTAAAATGCAGTGAGTTGCTCCTCACGGTCCTCTCTCTGTCCATTCTGTATGCAGGCTAAAAAAAAAACACTCCGGTGTTCGCACACAGTTCTGGCTTTGTAAATAGTAAACAAGCACAGTGGCTCAGACCAGCCAATCAACATGTTGCTTCAGGAACATGGAAGGAAGTAGTGTAATTTGATTTGCCACTGAGCTCAAATTTTAACAACCTTTTGACCAGTATCACAGACAATACATTTTACTATAGATAATTCTTAAATTGAAAAACCCTACACATTGTTATGTTGTTAACACTTTATTGTTTTCAAGAAACTATTCAAGGTTAAAGTTGCAATAATACAAAAAATAAAAGAAGAACCGTCATTTTGTGGATAATATCCCTAAAAAAATGTGAGGACCTCATTCTTGTCAGTTTGGACCCATAGCCATGTTTATGTCCAAGGTCAAGGTTCAAGGAATACGTGCTCGTGTCATCCGTCATTAGACAACTGAAATCGTCGTCAACTGCCCACTAGGGTGCGCCATTGCTGTATAATTGTCAGTTGGTGCCTTGACGCTTGATCCGTCTGTTTAGTGTGGGACAGCCCAAATCACTTCTCTGCCGAACACTTGCAGCCCGCATTCCGCCTCTGCCGTTGAAGTGAGTGGGTGCGCAAGCGGGAGGTAAGTCGGCCGGTGTTGGACAATTGTCATAGCGAGAACTTCTGAAATGTTTTCCAATAGCCTACTTTTTAGTCTCCTCTAAACAAAAGTCGGTTAAATAACTTAAGGAAAAGTGGAGTTCCATCTACTATCAGGATAGTAGAATAAGGACTAATGTAATCACTGATTTTAAATGCAAAATTATTGCTGTCAAACGTCTGTGAGTGTGTAGGTTTTTCTGGTCTGTGCTACCCTGTGGCTAGACGTTTATCGTTTTATAGGCTACTTGACATAGCAGTTTGTGGAAGAAATATTGAATTTGCAATCCTTCTTGAAACATATAGTATGCTATGAATTACCGATAATCCTAGAAAGTATATTAACAGATGTGTCACCGAACGCCTCAGTATTAGTGTGAAAATTGATTTCCTCTAGCTTATTTCTCCATTTGCTACGAGGCTCTAAAACTATCCGACCAAACTCGAGTGAAAGAGCATATGTTGATATAATCTTTAAATTTGGAAATAATGTAGTACTTTGTGGATGAGAAGAGGGGGTTGAAAACAGAAAATGACAGCAAAAAACCATCAACAGGTTTCTCGTCAACGCTGAATTTTATTATTTGTATTTTGTTGCCGGGTGGGAACCCACTTTTGCGACATTTTGCGTTAGGGGCATTGCATTGTGTAGCTCAGCTGTAAAGTCTCTGTCGTCTTAAGAACCATGTCAGGATAAATATAAAACAGCCAGATAGCCTCTGTCTCAGTGAGGCGTATCCCACTGATGTATCTGCAACGTTATCAATATAGTATTTACTACAGTAGTCAAAGCCTAAATAATGAGTTTAATAATATTAACATGACTGGCATATATCACCTTATCAGTTATAGAGATGTGTGTCACTCACATGATTTGAATGTTGACACTTATCTGTGTAGCCACCTGGCTGCATCCAACATACAGACTTTTAAAGACTGGTCTTTCACAGGAAAGAGTGGAACTGTACGATGAAGCAGGTCTGAAATTGATCAGGGGGGGTACCGCTGCCTTTGCTACAGAAGAGTCATACTGGATTGTGAGTTGATAATCTCACCTTGTTATATACCATAGGAAGTTGATGATGACCACTAGCATACAGCCATAGATGTATTGTATTCATGTCCTGTTTCAGAGCAATTCAATAATTTGTGTTTCTGCAGGTAAAGATGCTGGACGTGACCCTAGTGAGATGCTTACAGCTGTGTGTCTCTGTGACACTGGTGTCCAGACTTGAAGGTGCGCTGAGAAAGTACCTGTGAAATGTGAAATGAAACGAATGATTTCATTTTGAAATATGTAATTTTTACTTTGTAAATTTGTGCAACGCACTGGAGTTGTGATGGCTGATTGGGAGTTGCCTGGGTAGGTAGGGGGTAGCAATTCATCCGTCGACAGCTCTGTGAGGAGAGATATTCTGTCATTTCACACCTTTACCCACCAGTTTTATGGACATATTCAATGGGTATTGAGCATCAAGTTGTGGATTCGCCAAAATGATAGATTAATATTTCACTTGCAGAGGGCAAATTTAAGCACTTTGATGATTGTGTGATGTTTGCTGGTGACGTTTTTTGGAAATTTAAGTAACTTTGTTGGCTGTTGTAGAGGCCCACTGCTCAAATGTTTCTGCTACCATGTCATCAGTGAGGTCTGATAGACTGAGGCTGTGTTGCTGTGCGCGTGTTGTGTTGCTATGGTGAGCTGTGATTGACTGAGCTGCCTTGCCGTGTGCGCGTGTGTTGTGTTGCTGTGGTGAACTGTGTTATTCAGTTATGTTATTATCAATCAGGCAGGGTTTCGGCGCCAGCGCGGGTGGAGGCGGTGGTGGGCAAGCCCTTCACGCTGAGCTGCACGCTGGTGAAGAAGGGCACGGGCGACTCCGTGACCCAGGTGCGCTGGTTGGACCCCAAGAACCAGACGCTGATCGCCTACCAGCCCGGACGCAAGGACACTGTGAGCGGGCAGCAGCACGTGGAGCTGGTCTCCTCCCCCGGGGACTCCAGCCAAATCAGCATCAAGCGGGTCAGTTACCGTGACGAGGGCTGCTACACCTGCACCTTCGACGTCTACCCCTCCGGCGCCAGAGAAGGGACCACTTGCCTCACGGTCACAGGTGAGCTGGCTGCTGATGGAAACTCGCGGAGGAGAGTACATGCTGGAGGATTTGTAGGTGTTACCTAGTGGGGCCTTTGTGAAGAACTGATTTGTGTGCTGTTGTCGCCGTGTTGCTGCAGAAACACGTTCTCCAAGCCTTATTGAGATTAGTCATTCTTGACAAAAATATCAAGACATTGTTGACAAAACTATAAAGATATTTCCAAATGAATGCAAAATTTGACCTTTTAATTAGTTAGCTTTAAGTTTTTTTTTTTTTTTTTTTAAAGGCATATGCTGTCCCGGATAGCTAAAAAACCTTTACATGTATATGACCTTTATATTATTTGGTATTCTAGACAGAGAGTGTGTCAGGCAGAGGCGTGGCTGTTTTGGCTGAGAGAGAAGACATATTGTACAACAACTTTCCAAATGAGGAACAAAGGCTGTGCTTTGCTCTTGATCTATGTGCTGAAAGAGACTCTCAGCTGCACAGTAAGTGCCCAGCTCCCTGATTTAATCACCGCCAGTTTTAGTTTAGGCGGGTTAGTCTTACCCTACTGATGATGTATTGTTCCCATGGTAATCCTGATCAGTACGAGAAGAACCACAGGTTCACACAGTGATTTGGTGTCCCCAGTCACATTCACAGAGAGCGTGTGGGAGGAACTTAAATGCTTAACCCGGCCATCATAATGGATGTTCCCTTAGTGAAATAGACCTCGGGTCAGGAACCGTTGTCTGTGAAACGAGAACCATCTGGAACCACAGGCAACAGGCCAGAATCACTCAGTAGCTCATAAAACCCCTCCATTTTTCACATCTTTGGGCCCTAATTGAATTGACTGGCAGCAAGCATAGTCCTGGGTGGGTGGGTCAATACTCCCACATGCCACATGAGCTTTAGTTCATGTGCGACAGACTTTGTTCATTGCCCACAATGAAATTAGAGCCATCCATGTCTTGTTCTCTCAGTTTCATTTGCCGTAAATCAGCTTTTTAGTTTGACTTGCTGTAGCCCAGCTGGTTGTGACCTTCTACAGTCATCAAGTCACGGGTTCGATTCTCAGGCAGCAAGCTTACAAGCTTACAGCAAGCTCATCTAGTGGCTTTGTATGGAAAGATGTGATAAACATGAATACAAGTAACGTGTTGCAATATCTTCACCTGCTTGCCTCCTTATATCATTGTCTCTATCCCTCTGTCTCTCCCTCTCTCCTTCTCTCCCTGTTTATGCATTCCCTCCCTCTATTGTGTCTGGCCATCCCGTGGCTTTCTGCAAAAAATATCTCTGTCAGGAGGGCTCCCTTAGTTCATTTCTGTCTTGTTTGTCTTTGTCGCAGCTGTTCCCAATTTAACCATTTTCCTGCAATCTAATACCTCTCATGTCACATGCTGCATATCTGTCACAATATCCACTTTTTCCCATCTCCCACTTTGTCTTTTGTTAATATTTTTCATCAAGATGTTTTTTTTTTCCTGGATACAGCACTAATTTTGCACATATTGCAGGGCCACTGGCATGTTCCCACCTAGTATTAGATCAAGTGTAGAAAGTCCAGAGTACTTAAAGTGTCTTCCCTTTTATCCCTTTATCCTGCTTTTTTCATTTCTTGCCGTTCTTCCTCCATTGTTCATTTTTCACACCTCTTCCTAGTTCTCTCTTCTCTCAGTCTTCCACTCTTTGTCTACAGATATTCCTTCTCTGTTGACCTGTTTTTCTTCTCGCCTCAGGGGTCGTGACCCACGGTGGCAACAAGACGGCGGTGAGTGGTAAGATGGCGACCCTCAACTGCCACTTCGGCCTGCCGGAGAAGGTGCAGCAGGTGCTGTGGAGGAGGAGGTTGGCAGGGCCGCCGGTGGAGTGGCAAGACGTGGTGTCCTTCGTCCCGGAGGGCGAGCCTGAGACCAAGGAGGAGTACCAGGACAGGGCGACGGTCTCGTCCTCCCTGGCAGACTCAGAGCTGTCTCTGAGGCCCGTGCGAGTGGAGGACGAGGGGTGCTACTCCTGTGAGTTCCACACGTACCCAGACGGAACCAAGAGCAGCACTGTCTGCCTGACCATCTACGGTATGTGTATCCCACGCACTCACACACAGAAACACACACAAAGACACACACATGCATCAATTTCAACACAAACATACAGTAAATGCATGTACGTGACGAATGTAATCAAATGCACATTAACCTTACAGATAGTATTGTATTCAAACCAAACGGCATACACTTTTTCATTCATGATTTACGCAGTGGCTTGGATGGCGGATATTTTCCCCAGGCCTCTCTCCATGTCAGGGGGCAGATGTACTAACATGTGAACGCCATTATTATTGGCGTGGTACGTACAACCTGACTGCACATTCCTAAAACAGGAAGCAGGAGCACACAATGACTAGTTGCGTTTTTTCCTACTTATGCATATGCATTCTTGAGAGGCTCATGGGAAAAGTGGGAGTTTCGGGAAAACCCATGGGAGGAGATGTGCACAGAGCGGCTGATTAGGTATTCCGTTGTACGGATGAGACCTGCGGGGAAAAGGTGCACGTCTGCTTTGCCGTGACATTTTCTGCCTTTTAAGAGCAAGTTTAATCCAGATTGCTCGTTTGATGCATGTATGGGGAAACTTCAAGGAAGAATGGAAGTATTATTTCGCACATTTTTTTGCCATGTTAAAGGCCTTGATGTAGCTGCTACAGCATTGATTGTGTTTATTACACCACCTAAATAGGTCTAGTATTTTTCATAGTTTTATTTATATGTTATATTTTTATAGTATTCTATAGTTTTGAGTGGGTGTAGAATCACTATCTGATCTGACACCTCATCAGCATGTATATCTATTTCGTACACTTTTATTGCTTAGCTTCTCTGTCAGTTCTGTGATTCCAGTCAATTGCGCTTTCATTTGTAATTCCTTTAAGTTGCGAGTGCCGCAGGTTACGGTTCGAGGGTGGTGACATACATTGATGATGCGATCAGCTGCAGGTATAGCACATTCAACATAAAATGAAAAGACACAGGAAACCGGAGAGTTAAAGTGACAAACTGGCCAAGTCACTTGCTGCACTGTGCTCTCCATAATATATACATCTGCCTTTCAGTCTCTTTCTGAGCATCCTCCATTCAAAGGCAACACTGTCCTCATTCACGCAGATTCATTGAATACCCATATGAATCACATTTACAAGATCAACTCAACTCTGAACGCCCTCTTTTCTCTGCACACTTTGGTTTATTAATCTCGCACTGTGATAATATACAGTTGAATGGGTAATGCCACTCAAAACAATAGCTAAAGTGTTTTAAAATCAGAGCGGTTATTTATGAAATATCAAGTTCATGAATGAGTTTATTGTCGTGAAAACAATCCAATCCAGTTTGGTTTATGTGTGGCATTTGGATGGATGTCCATGTGTGGCATTTGGATGGATGGATTCTGGGTGATCTGGATGGGAGGCAGGGACATCCAGTGTGTGTGTGTGTGTGTGTGTGTGTGTGTGTGTGTGTGTGTGTGTGTGTGTGTGTGAGTGTGAGTGTGAGAGAGAGAGAGAGAGAGAGAGAGAGGTAGCATTGCTCTGGCGGTCTTAGGGCAGGGCTTGCCCTGTGACCCGTAGGGCGGCTGTTGCATGGGGGATTGTTTTCTTTCACAATAGCGGGTCTTCAGTGGGGGAGGGAGCGACGCACGTTAGCAGAAAGTCGCTGGCTAGGCAGAGGGCTGCTTACGCCATCCAGACGCTACACGAGAGGAATTTATCTGCGCCGTCGCGGAAGTGTGCTCACTTCTCACAGATTCATATATGAGGATATGATGGCGAGGGTAGCTAATGGTGCTCATACACTGGCAAGATCAGTGTCTATCTTGCATACTTTCTCTCTATCTCGCTCTCTCTCCATCCAGTTTTCACATGCTTTCATTCACACACAGACACAACGGGAGAGAGAGAGAGAGACCTAAGGACAGACAGAGAGAGAGAGAGAGAGAGAGAGAGAATAGAGAGAGGCCTAAGGAAAGGCAGAGAGAGAGAGCGAGAGGCCCAAGGAAAGGCAGAGAGAGAGAGAGGCCTAAGGAAAGAAAGAGAGAGTGATAGAGAGAGAGCGATCGAGAGAGAGAGAGATGTATACACACAAGCACAGGCCCCAGTGATATTTCAATCAGTGCAGTTATCACTGAGATGTACTACTGCATACCAGGCCACATCTGGTTAAAGGTCCCCTTTGTTTGTGTTGGAAATGTGATCACAAATCTGCCAAAGGAAACAGGAGAGAGAAAGTGACACAGAAAGAAAGAGAAAGGGAGGAGTGGGATCGAAAAAGGAGAATGAGGGAGAGAGAGAAAGAGAGAGAGAGAGAGAGAAAGCAGGAAAGAGAGAGCGAGAGAGGGGAGAAAGAAAGAGAGAGAGTGAGAGAGAAAGAGAGAGAGAGAGAGAAAGAGAGAGGGGAAAGAGTAGGGGATAGCTGGTGAAAGAGGCAGATTGTGAGGGAGTGCAGGGAAGAGAGAGAGGCCTATGATTTATTCAGGCCGGAGCTCAAAGCCATGACTGTGTCACTGTTTGTGCCAGCACACACTGCTCTCTCTCTCCATCACATCCCTCTATCTCTCCATCACAGCCATCTCTCTCTCCATCACAGCCCTCTATCTCTCCATCCCTCCGTCACCATCTCAGTCACACTGACACACTCACTTATGGCGCCCATCTCTGCTTTCTGTGGTGTTCTTTATCTCTCGCATTCAAATATAACATTCCAACTCGTCTCTGTGTACTTTAGGCCTGAACACACACACACACTCTCTTTCTCTCTCGCTCTGGTTTCTGTGATATGTTTTGGATGTCTCGGTGCATTTTTTCTGTCTCCCTCTTGTTCTGCTACAGTCTCAGGTTGACAGCAGGGCTTTTGTTCGACGTGAAAACTTCAGCAAGAACACGTTTATATCGTGTTAATCTCCCTCTGCTTCAGCAAGAACACATTTATATTGTGTTAATCTCTCTCTGCTTCAACTTTCTCTTGGCTGACTCTGCTTCTCTCATTCCCACCATTACAGTCACTCTTCACTTCTCTAGGAAACACCAAATACAGTATTATATCTTCGTTTATTTTGTATTATCATTTTCCATAAAGCATTCCCAATGTGTATTACATCCAGGGGATCTTTTGCCACTAAAAACCAGATATCAGGTCTGAAGTGCATTCGTTGTAGCAGATCCATTCTTTTAGTCTGCTAAGGCTGGTCTGATTGCCCTCCATGACAAAGGGAAACACACATCACTCGCCTCGTTTCACATGCTTTCTTTCATTGTGAGGGAGAACTGGTGTGTGTGTGTGTGTTTTCTGTTTGTGTGTGTGTATGTGATTGCGTGTCTGTGTGTGTGTGTGTGTGTGTGGATGTGTGGGTGGGTGGGTGTGTGTGTGCGTGTGTGTGTGTGTGTGTGTGTGTGTGTGTGGTTGCACGTGTGTGATATGCATGTGTGTGTGTGTGTGTGTGTGTCTGTGAGTTTATTGTCCATTGTTTAAGCGTGAAGCATATTCAGCTCTCTGGCAGTCCCATGTGGTGTGGGTAAGCAACCCTCACTAAGTGTGAAAGTGTACGTGAGGAAGAGGGCAGGGGTTGAGCATTCCAGCGCGGGGCACATTGCTGCTGCTGTTTGTCCATCTCTCCAGTGCCAGTGGCCTCTATGTTCTCCAGTAAAATGTTGGCAGTTCACTGAGAAAATACTGTTCCTCTCTCCTCAACTCATCTTCCCAGATTCCTAGAACACATAATATGAACCAGACAGGGCATATGAGTGTGTTTGGTCTGTGTGCTGCTAAAGTGGAAATACACTCAGCATCTGGGTTTCTACCTCTCACTGCTGTCAAGGCCACACCCTTCAGAAGATGCCTTGAACGTCGCTCTGTTTTGGGTTAAGTCAGGGAATTTGCCTTGTGCTGTGGATCATTTTCATACGCAGCGAGATGATCTTACCATTTCTCGTTAGACAGTCTTCTCAAGGATTCAGTCACTGAATGATAGGAAAAACAGTGACTGAATAGAAATGATGTTCTCACAAGCACTGATAGTCTTTCCCTCTTTTTTTCCGTTTGTGCCGCAAGTGATTTCTAACACCATTAACAACCAATTTTACAAGTGATAATTACATTTGAGGGTTTGAAGATGGGCCTCACTGTCTGACTGTCTGACTTTTGCATTCGGCACACTATGACCATAATGACCCTATGACTCTATGATCCTAATGTCAACAAGGTCTTCCAGAATAACTGTAGACACTGCCACTATGACACGAGGCTGTAATTGTCATGTAGGATCATATAGAAGCGGCATTTCCACAGGTTTACATCCTCTCATATTTACTGTAGTCTATTTAAGACTACAGGACACAAACAACAGAACATAGACTCTGCTGAGCAAATAAGATATTTTTGTCTGATTTTCTGTTTCTCTTCTCAGTCCTGCCCAAGCCTCAGGTGAGCTACAAGACCACGTCGCCGGGGGTGATCGAGGCTAACTGCACGGCCATTTCAAGGCCGGCGTCAGAGATCGTCTGGAACGTGGAGGGCAACAACCGAACTATGGGCGCCCCGGTGAACTCGGTCCAGCCGCTAGACGACGGAACCACGCAGGTCATCAGCACGCTCGTGGTGCAGTCGGGGCTGCTGAAGGACGTGTCCGTCAAATGTCTGGTCCACCACAAGGGCCTGGAGTCGGCTATAGCCGTGTCGATGAACACTAAGAGTGAGTGACTGTGTGTGTGTGTGTGTGTGTGTGTGTGTGTGTGTGTGTGTGTGTGTGTGTGTGTTAGTGTGTGTGTGTGTGTGTGTCTTTACATATTACAGCAACCTTAAACCTAATCAAACATGGACTGATGTGATCTGCAGATCTAATTTATCTGAAAAGTTGAACGTTATGTTCTGTTTGTATTTAATATAGCATATTTAATATTCATTCCAAGCTATCCGTCCACTTTATAAAGTAGATGCTTTTACCACAGGCATTCCAAACAGTTTGAAACATTTTTAGCCAAAACACAGCTGAACGGGCCAATCTGAAGATATATCCAAGTGATCTGAGGTGGATTACTTGGAAAGATTGATAAATGCTTTGGGACTGTATGTGTGTGTGTGTCTGTGTTTGTGTGTGTGAGTGTGTGTGTGTGTGTGTGTGTGTGTGTGTGTGTGTGTGTGTGTGTGTGTGTGTGTGTGTGTGTGTGTGTGTGTGTGTGTGTGTGTGTGTGTGTGTGGTGGAGCTGTAGTCTTCCAGCATCAGTGTGTGCATGCCAGAATTCTTGTACGTGAGCATGCATGTTATCTATGAGTGTGTGTGCGTGTTTGTGTGTCCATGCGTCCGTGTGTGTGCGTGTGCGTGTGTCTATGCGTCCGTGTGTGTGTGCATTCACGTTCATGTTTGCATGGCTAGAAGCCTGTTAGCAGAATGGGGTGTAAGAGTCATCATTCCCTCTCTGTTTTTCCTGGCTTACCCTGCATAAGTCCTGCCCAAAAAAGAGCTGCTTTCGGAGCCTTGCAGGCTCAGAGCTCAGGCTATCTGTCCGGGAGAAATAAAGAAAACAAAAGGTTCCCACACTAAAATGAAGAGAGAAATTAAGGAGGGATAAGTCAGTGTCTGAAGACAATAATGGAAAAGGGAGAGATTTAAATAGATATACAAATATATATTGTGTGAATATATATATATGTAGAGAGAGAGAGAGAGAGAGAAGAGAGAGAGAAGAGAGAGAAGAGAGAGAGAGAGCCACAAGTGTGGTGTTAGCTTTAGCTTGGTCCAATTTAGCTCTCAGTCCAGTTTCAGCTGGTGGGAGGTAGTATGTTCATACTGCTCTTAACCACAGTCTGTTTTTGTGCTTCCATCAGGATCAGAATAACTTCACTGTGGCTTGATTGTGTGTTTTATCCTGTGTGACTATGTATATGTGAGTGTACTTTATGTCTGTGCTTGGGTGTGTGTGAGCATATATCAGTGTGTGTGTGTTTGAGTGCGCGTGTGTGTGTGTGAGTGCGTGTGTGTGTGTGTGTGTGTGTTTGAGTGTGTCTGTGCTTGGGTGTGTGTGAGCATATATCAGTGTGTGTGTGTTTGAGGGCGCGTGTGTGTGTGAGTGCGTGTGTGTGAGTGTGTGTGTGTGTGTGTGTGTGTGTGTGTTTGAGTGTGTGTGTGCTTGGGTGCCAGCGTGTGTGTGTCCATCTGTGTGTGTGTGAGTGTGCACAGTTATGCTAGCGAGTGTGTGTGTCCATCTGTGTGTGTGTGAGTGTGCACAGTTATGCTAGCGTGTGTGTATCCATCTGTGTGCATGTGAGTGTGCACAGTTATGCAAGCGTGTGTTTGGCTAAAGTTATGTGCTAATCAAGGTTAACGGTGTAGATCCAAACCCAAATCATCCCAGCCAAGCAGGCCAAAGGTCTCTCGTTCTCTATGAATGTTAGTCGGTGTATTCAAACGTCAGATGCACAAATTATTGCACAGCACACTTCTAAATTCCTCTAAATTAAATCTCCACAAACTCAATCTAATACTTTTTCCCGGGAAGAGTCTGCCTGTACTTAGCCAGAACCCTGTTGCTGTTTTCATATTTTTATGGCCTCGTGTCATGGTGTCAGTGATCTGCAGTTATTCTGACAGACCTTGTAGACACTAGGGTCATAGAGTGCTGACTGCAAAAGTGCACAGTGAGGCCTCTCTGCAAACCCTCAAATGTAGTTATCACTGTTTCCTTTTTTTGTGTTGGAAACAGTTTTTATGTGAAGCTGTGTGTCAGCTGTAGTGGGCTGAACTGCCAAGGAGAAAATGAATTCTGCAGTTCTTGTAATTTCATGTTTGATAATGTGTCCCTTAAAAAACCTGGTTGGGGAACAGAATACACAAGCCCAGCTGGTGCTTTGGCTCCAGATGTTTCATAGTCAGATGCTGATAAAGTTTTGGTTTTGGTTTGGTGTGAGATCCTCCTATTTTATATTGTCCTTATATATATATATATCCGTGTGTTTGTGTGTGTGTTTATCTTACATTCCTGTCGCTTCATCTCTCTTCAACTCCTACTCTTTTTCATTTTTCTTATTTTCAGTTGGGACTGCTCTTACCATCCTGATCTCCGTGACGACAGTAGCCTTCCTGCTGGTCCTGTCCCTGTGTTTCTGCCTGTGGAAATGCTTCTTGCGCAAAGAAGGTAAACCCCTTCCCCCCCTCAGAATCCCAAACTCAGAAGGTAACCCCCCTCTCAGAATCCCAAACTCAGTCTGAATCCCCCACACCTCAGATGCCCACGGCTTTCATACCTGTGTGGAAGCATGCCATACTGCTGCAGGTGCGCAGGTGTGTTTTTCTCACAGGTGTCTCAAAATAGCAGCGCACCACTGCCAGATAAACTGACTAATCCTTCCTGCAGAAATCCCACACAGTTTTGCCCACACTGTCAAACAGATTTTTTAATTTTTTTTGGTTTTCGTGTTCTGAGAGTCTAATGGTGTCTACTGTTATTATTTTAGTATTATTATTATTATTATTATTATTAATACTTAAAAGGCTCTGCTCAGAGAATGTTGTAGAACAATCTAGATTGACACGAACTGTGGTAGATGTTCAGCTGGGTTTATTGTCCCCTACACTACTATTACGTCTACTAGCAGAATTGCAGGAGGAAACAAATCTTCCTCTTGGCTGCTACCCTTACCCGATGTCCGGCCGTTACAGAGCAACAATAATTTATCACTCTCCCAGAGGACCATGGGAAAATAACTGTATTCTTTCGTTCTGTGAGGTGAGACCTTGGCCTTTTTTGGGCGGGAAACTGTCTGTGGTTTCCACGGCAGCTCTGGGCAGCTGGCTTCCTTTGGGGTGACAGTGCTGTGGGGTGGAATGGCTGACGGCCATTAGTGTTCTTGACATGTTAGTATTTTAAGACCACGATGACATCCCTCTCTGTACCTCTCAGTACATCTCGGAACGGGTGGATGGAATTTGTTTATATTTCATACACGCCCTGCTGCTACTGTTGAATCTAATGGGAGTGCTCAGCACTGTATGCGTGACCTCTATGCATGACCTTTATCCCCTTGACCTCTGTGAAACAAAGTCGGCTCCAGTATAGTACATAAAAAGGAGACCTTTCTTTCCTAAGGCTGTGCTACAGGTGCTGTTAATCACTCATCAGTGTCACAGGGTATGTGATTGCGTGTGCGTGTCCCGGAGGTTTTTCCTGGCAGTGTGAAGTAAACACAAGAGGAGATTTAGATGAGTCCCCACGTCCTCGTCAGCGTAATTTCCCCCTCATTTCATCTCAAAGTGCTTGCTTACAGGAGGGGTTTATTAGTGTGTGTGTGAATTACGATGACAGAATGACACCTCTAGATCTAAAACATGATAATTATGGGAGTGTTTCACACAATGTAGTTCTCCGTTCTCGGAAATGGAAATGAACATGGCAATGTTATCTGGCAGTAGTCCACACGGCACCGCCTGTCCCGGCACGGTAAACCTGCTTACGGTGGTGTGCTGGGTGGAACTGGGTGGAATCATTTAGGAACTGTCCTACATTGCAGAATGCATTAGGTAGAAATCCTAATTATAAGCAGTTCTGGTGCACAGCAACACATATCAACACCAAGAAATGTGTCCAAAGTCATAGATTTTCCATCTAGAATTCTTAAAAAGCTCTTTGCTAAGTCCTTCCTAAAAGCTCTGTCCAAATTATCCCTTATTAACTGTTGTGTGTTGTTATCTGTTGATTAATAACCCATGATTAAACATAAAACTCTAAGGTAAGAGCTCTGAATCACTCCGTCAAGGTTCTTCTCAGGTCATTCTGTGGTTTCTTTGGCTATCAACTTCGTTGCAGTACGTAGCTCCAAAGACTTTATTCGAGGTATTTAGAACATTTTGCCAACAGAAAAAAAATAGATTCCATTGTTTAGAAGAATCCCACAAAGACTAGCGAGGTTGGGGTCGGCCTTCCGAATCATTTTTCAGTGCTTGTCTCCCCAGTTAGGGTGGAAAACCTCAGCCACTAAAGAGCTAATCAGATCCACCACTGAAGCGCCAAAGCAGTAGGCCGAGGCCAACCACAGTGTGCTGCATAATTACTAAATAAAGACGTTCCCAGCTGTGTCAGTTTATAAGTCACAGAACTCTCAGAATGTGCCAGAAATTAAAGATGAAGAATTCCAGCAATGTGTGGCTCTCGCTCTTCCTCTCTCCCCCTCTCTCTCTCTCCCTCTCTCTCTCCCTCTCTTTCTCTCCCCCCTCTCTCTCCCTCTCTCTCCCTCTCTCTCCCTCTCTCTCTTTCTCTCTCTCTCTCTCTTTCTCTCTCTTCTGTTCCACACTGCTGTTAACATATTTTTACTAGCTACATAAATGTCTCTGAAGCAGTTGTTTCAGCTATTCAATTCCTCCGTCCTGCCGCTGAACCGCAAGTGCAAGTGAACCGAGTGACCCGAGTGAACTGGGCCGCCGTTTAATTTGATCAGGGGTGTGACTTCATTGTGTTCAGCTTCAAAGGTGGCAGCGCTTATGATGACCAATTAGGTCACAAAGAGATCCTTGTTTCTGATAGGCTGGCAGCTTAATAGCCCAGTCAAGCGGCCCCGTGTGGTAGTTGTGTTGGGGTTTCTGGTCCATTAAACACCCATAGAATGATCATTGGGTGTCATTTGAAGTGTCCATGTGTGAAGGTAATATTTTAGAAAGGAACCTAGCCAACAGATGAGACGTAAAGTGATATTTATATGAGGTGGTTATGTTCGTGCTGGAAAGGTTGCCTTTGGAATGATTGTCTGGAGTTTCTCTGTAATATTTTATTGAAGGTCCCCTTATGACTTGCTGCACTGCATTAACCATGAATTCAATTGAACTCTTTTAAAAGGGACACGGCTTTAGTTGATGTAGTCTATAAACAACAAACAAACACACAAACACTTCTCTAGAACACTGGACAACAATGACAACACCCACTGCCAGTAGTGTGGTGCCACGGTGATCAGTCATTTAATAGTCAGACTTAAGCCACACCACTGCACCACGGTAAGCCAAGTCAGAGAGGAGAGAGAATAGCTGCCCCTTAAGATCCTGAAACAGGCCCACTCAAGGAAGCTCAGGGGAGTGACCACTTCCTGTGACCATTTCCTGTTTGGAGAGGATGAGTGGCGCAGTGAAAAAGGGAGGAAAGGGTGAAAGACTGAAGTCCCCGATGAATTGGCAGATAGGGCCTAAGGAGAGGAAGCTGAAGGCAGATGAGATGGAGTGGGAGTGTCAGAGGTGGCAACTATGTGTAAGAGGAGGTCTGTCTGTGTGTGTGTGTGTATGTCTGTGTGTCTGTCTGTCTGTTATTTGTGTGCGTGTGTGTCTTCTGGGTGTGTGCACATCATGTGTGTTTGCGTGTGTGTCTGTGACTGAATACCTGTGAGCTGAATCATGACATCCTAAACCCTGAGTACAGGTTACAGTCTCAGATTCTCCTAACCCGCCACAAAACAACATGAAAGTGACCTCCGCCGTCATGGTGGAGAGATCAAGAAGGGAGTGTGGGGGACTCCATGGTCATTCACATGAGGATCATCTAAATACGGGACTCATATGTGCCTTGTTCTGGCCACAGCCATAGCATAGGCTGGCTATCATAACACATGGTGGGCATTCCTGGAAAGTGGGATTGAAATAGCACAAAGAGTTGAATGAGTTTGAAATAGCACAAAGAGTTGAATGAGTCTGGGGCAACGTTGACAGTGTGACAGAGCATGACAACACATCACACACACACTTGACCACTTGCCTTCAATCACACACACACACACACACACACACACACAACACATACACACTAGACCACTAACCTTCAATCACACACACACATACA
Source organism: Clupea harengus (assembly GCF_900700415.2). NCBI lineage: Eukaryota > Metazoa > Chordata > Actinopteri > Clupeiformes > Clupeidae > Clupea > Clupea harengus. The sequence continues at coordinate 11,724,007 of NC_045153.1, forward strand.
CACAACACATAAACACTAGACCACTCATATTCAAACACACACACACACACAACACCATACACAAACACTAGACCACTCATATTCAAACACACACACACACACACAACACCATACACATTAGACCACTCACCTTCAATCACACACACACACAACACATACACACTAAACCACTAACCTTCAATCACACACACACACACACACACACACACACTAGACCATTCACATCCAAACACACACCACACAGGCCAGACTACTTACAGTCAACCACACACCACACACTCCATCACATTCAAACACACACATGTGCTGTCCAGACCCATGAGTGGTCTTGGTCTTGCCAGGACGACAAACATTTGGGACATAAATACCTCCGTTCTTATGAGCTCTGTCAGGCAAAGCTTGACATACGCTCAAAATAACTTTAATTTGTGCCTATGAAGAATGTAACTTCTTCTGTAAAACAGAATGTTTTGTTGCTTTTATCTGATATCTGTGTGCTAAGAGTGATGTAGTCACTGCCCTGCTTAGCAGATGAAATCACCCTCCACTGACTAATAGTAAAATAACAGTAACGGGAACGGCAGAAACTGTGGTCCGGTAACTTGTGTGAGTGTGTTTATGTGTGGGGTGGGGTGTGTGTGTGTGTGTGTGTGTGTGTGTGTGTGTGTGTGTGTGTGTGTGTGTGTGTGTGTGTGTGTGTGTGTGTGTGTGTGTGTGTGTGTGTGTGTGTGTGTGTGTGTGGGGGAGAGTGGGCCCGGTGTCTATTATGACCGACCAAATAAAAATCTTGGTGTTGGTCCGCTGTCTATTTTGCCAGTGTGACAGAGGACATTCCATTTCTGTCCAAAGAAAGATGGCCGGATAGGCCTCACTTTCTTCCTCCCCAGCACTTCAACTGCTGAAGATAGACATCAAATGGGATCATACCTCGTATGAATGGCGATACGGCTCTCTGACTGTTAGGAGCACATTGTAAATATCACCCCAGTGTTTATGTGTAATGGGCAAATACATGAATAATGTATATAGTGTGATTTATGTACAATGTCTATTGTTAACTACAATATATGAATTAATCAAATGTAATTGAACTGAAATACACTGATCAAAAGCTTTTGTGATAATTGCCTCTGTGATTTTTTGTGATAGTCTCTCTCCAGATGTCTGCCTCCTCCACTTCATAATGTTTTTCTCTTCACTGTGTTTTTGTGTTTTCTGTTTCAGTTGACTGAGCTGCACGACCGGTTGGCATCCAGGAGTGAAGGAGGTTGACTGTGGCTTCATCACATGTGCAGTCAACAGTGCCTGTGACTGCAAACCCAGCTTGACTGATTACCTGAACTGTCAAGACTACGTGAATTAATGTTAGTCCATGTCCATGTGGCCTGAAGACCGAACGCATATCAGGAATGGAACGGAAAACAGCTTGGCAGATGAAAGATTAGAGAGGCCTCCTTTCCGTGAAGAGGAAAAACAAAACAATCCATCTGGAAGTTTCTCTGCTCAAGAAAAGGAACTATCCAACTATCAAAATGAAAAAGGAACTCCATGATACATTACCCTCTCATATAGCAAGCTAACAAAAGATGTAACATCAAATAGCCTGTTCGTTGTTTCTATAGTTACCAGCTCTTTTTCAGCCACTGAGTATGACATAACCGCTTGGGAGAGTTGGTAAGATAGTGGTGGATCCACGGGGGGCACAGGTATCTATGGACTATTTCCGACAATGTTGACGCGTCATTCCTTCACTGTGTTAAACGTATCACAAGACACTACTCACTGCCACTCAACAGGGTTATGTTCAGTGAAAAACGTGCTTCCCTCGCCATTATTGTAAAAAGAAATTATAACACGACTGTCTTTCATTCATCTTAATACCTGCTCGTTTAACATCCTGCTATAAATATTTACAGAGCAGTTGCAAGTAACTTTTTTTCACTAGGTATATGTTTATCGCTTTTGTGCAGCATATGAGGACATTTTAGATAGACGTGACAGAAATCCATAAAACAGTCCATTAATAATCATCACTAGATCATTGGCACCTCATTCAACCTCTGCCTGTGTTGCACTGCATTACACACCCATTAGAGGAGGCTATGCTACACGCTACACTACCCTGGCTGTCTCCACTGACTCTATGCTCTGACTAAGCCCACGGCCCTTGTGCAGAGGTCATGAGGTAATGAGGTCACGAGGTCGTGTCTACTGGTCACGCTGATACAGCAGTGTGAGGTGATAGGGTTCAGTGTGCTTGGCTTGGCCATGGTGGGCTCTCTGGACAGAATGCATTACCAACCCAATGTTTCGCTTCAGCACTGAAAATGCACAGCATGAGGGCCTGCGTGGTTTCATGATTCGGTGCAAACTTCTGGATGATGGGACTACTTTGTGTGTGTGTGTGAGTGTGTGCAGGTTTGTGTGTGCATGCTTTTAAGTAATATGAGTGTGTGTGCCAGGTTATTAGTACATTTTATGCACTTTGTGTGTGTGTGTATGTGTGTCTTTGTGAGCACTGTACTTTGTGTGCTTGTGTGTGTGTGTGTCTAAGCAGGTACCTGGTTCAGCTCTTTCAGTAAAAGTGTACTAGGGTGTCCATAATAATCATAATCATAATCACCATTCTGCACTTACATAAATACTCACTTTCTGAAGGGAATTCAATTATGGAGATAAACAACAAATAACACCTTCACTCTCTCACAATGCACTAAAGATGGTGGACTTCGCTGTTTTGGATTGTCAAGATTAAATGAAGACAGCAAGTGTGGCTGAAGTCTTTCTGTTGACCCCGCACATATAAAAGTGTCCTCGCTCCTGCCTGGTATGTTAGTGGCCTGTACCAGCTTTGATCCAATGAGATGTAGCTGAGGCACATGACTTGGGAGATAAGCAGAAATAATCTGCCGTTCTTTGTAATGCACATTTTCTCTGTGTTATATTTTGTATTTTTTGTCACAGTGAGAATGTTACACATTTGATATCAACTTTAATGCATAATGTTCCTTCGGTCTCACTCTGATCTGCATGAAGGGCGGAGGTCAATTTGTTGACCTCTTAGAAATGGACAGGCTTTGCAGCAGTATGGAGAAGCAGATGAAGGGTGTGAACGCCAGATGCTATGGCTCTGAAGGACTGTCAGCTGATGTACCACTCACTCACTCACATACGTCTCTAGCAGTGCAGTAACTCTTATCACTACCATCCAGCATTAAAGTACATACTGTGAAGAGAGGGAGGTAAACTGCTGAAGTAAAAATGTGTATCGTTATTATAATATGGAATGGGAGAGTGCAAATGAACAAAAAAAGAAATAAAAACGTTTTGTCGTGTTTGGTTTTAAGGTGGATATGTGCTTTGTGTTTTCCTTCACCCTCCAATATAAAGGAAAAACAGACCCGTGCTACACAGTGCGGCAAAACTCAGGCTGCTGCCTCTCTTCTAATGAAGAGAAGACTGAGATGGTTTGTTGACACTTAACAAGAGTAAGTCATTCTTTTGAAGCAGTGCGCAGGGTTAACAGAGTGCTAAGTTGTTGAGATCTGTAATGCTAGCCAGAGGCTGTTGATAAGACCTCTGTGGTCAGTCTCTCCTCTGTGTAGCCGCTACACCTGGACCGACTTAAAAACAGAGGGAGTCGGCGCTGAAGTAGGCGCCTGCCATGTTCTGAGTGTTTTTTCCCTCCATTCTTTCGTTTTTTTTTTCTTTTCCCGTCTTGGCTTCTGTGTTTTTCTCTGGTGTGAAGCACTCATGCCCAAGACCCTTTGGGCGCGTCTCATGTGGCGCCAGGACTTTGGAGAGCTGGTCCGGAGATCAGCAGGGCAAACAAACGCCTAGGCCGACGATCCGCCCCGGTACTGACCCACACGGCCCTGTCGGGGGCCAAGGCCAGCGCAGGGAAATGGAGCGGAGGACGGGGAGACTTTTGGGAAAGTGTGGAGGTCTGTGTGTGTGTGTGTGTGTGTGTGTGTGTGTCTGTCTGTCTGTGTGTGTGTGTCTGTGTGTGTCTGTGTTTGAGTGTGTGTGTGTGTGTGTTTGAGTGTGTGTGTTGGTGTGTGTGTGTGTGTGTGTGTGTGTGTGTGTGTGTGTGTGTGTGTGGCTACGCATCTGGTTTGCCAGCTTTTAAAATAACTGCTAAACCTAGCTTACGGTGCCAGCTATGTTTTTGATGTAGCTGCAATGTTCTGGTACAGACGTGATTTTATCTGCACTTTATTAGGGCTTCATGAAGGCGGTTACGTTTTCAGTTCAGTTCGTCCCTTTGTCTGTTTGTCTGTCTGTCGGCAGGATTATGCAAAAACTAGTTGGTTGAGCGCAGGAGCATGGGCCAAAGAAGAACCTGATCCAGTTAAGAGCAGGGGTCTGACCTCTTTGAGTGCCCTTCTAGTTTTGCTTGTCACACAGTTTGAATGATTTGCTAAATGGAGAACAATGGAGAACCAACCACCTTTTCCACAGTTCTGGAACTCTTTAGGAAAAATACATGTCAGTTTTAAGTCCAAGGAAAACTGTTCCGTAGAAAAGTGTTTTTTTAATTTTTTGTTTTGTTTGTTTTTGTAAGTTATTCTCTTTCTCTAAATTGCAACACTCACAAAAAAGGCAAAAATAATGACTTGCAGCAATTGACTCATTCTTCACTGTGATGCAAAGTCTGCCTTTCCCCCCCTTTCCTCTGTAACAGTGCTCTTTTTGAGAAGCCGCCATTGTCCATTGTAAGGCCACTGAGCCACTGGTCATAGAGCACTGCTGATGTTCAGCAGAAATATGTGTCCTCCTCTGATGGTCCGATAGCTTGGACTCACCACATTCCTGATCACTGCTGATATCTGCTGTTTCAGATGGCCTTGTACCCGTCAGCTGTGTCGCCAGAGCTGCCAACCGAGTTCACAGCGACTCAAATTCGGTTTATGGCTCGCTGAAAAATCACTGTATAGATTTTTCATCTTTTTTTCCTTCCTTTTTGGTCTCTCTGTGTTCATGTTCCTTATTCTTTTCTTATCTAAGTCTGTATCTCTTTAACGGTTTTATCTTCCTCATCCAGGTTGTCACATGTGGTTCTGCTTATCGTAGATTTTGGAGGGTTGAAGCAATCAAACCACTGACACTGCCAATGCATGCCGCTGGAAATAGAAGAGAGATCAGCACAAGATGGAAACATTTATCCTTCTCTTTCTTCTCAGCCAACACATATTTCTTTCAGAGGTCGCTTCGTGGAATAATAACTCGCCTCTGATGTTTTACCTTACCAGACATGGTTGATGCACACATGTGAATTTCATCAACCACAGTAACTGCTCATTGCTTTCAGGTCAACCATTAAACATTTAGGTTAAACCTGTGTATGCAGTACAAAGACATACTTGTTCACACCAGTCTGGTCAATGTATAATTTTTATGTAAACATTTTAATGGTCTGTGAAATGATGTGCTAATGTAATTTATGTGATACCTCCCCTTATGGTTAACTAATGGTACTCAGCCTCCTCATATGGTTAACTAGTGATACTCAGCCTCCTCATATGGTTAACTAGTGGTACTCAGCCTCCTCATATAGTTAACTAGTGGTACTCAGCCTCTCCATATAGTTAACTAGTGGTACTCAGCCTCCTCATATAGTTAACTAGTGGTACTCAGCCTCCTCATATAGTTAACTAGTGGTACTCAGCCTCTCCATATGGTTAACTAATGGTACTCAGCCTTCCTTTCCTGCAGTATCATCCACCATAATGATTCAGAAATTCACTTGACGAAGTCGATCACTGAGTTGTTAACTTTGTATGATTTCAGCCCCAGTTTTCTTGCTTTCTTTGGCTCTTTAACAGTCTTTCACTCCCTTATATGGCATTAGCTTTGTCTTATCTGCTGAGGAAAGGGCTTTGTATTTGTATGGAAAAAACAAACTTTGGGTTGTTCATGGTTGGAAAGACCAGAGGAAAACACTAGCGAGGGGTGTGTGGGTGCGTATACGTGACACCTGGTTATGTGGAAAGGTCGTGACCTTCCTGCAGTGCATCATTGTGGGTGCTCTTTCTCGCGTGAGTACTGCTGAGATCATGTCATTTCTCCGTCATAGCAGACGGCTAAATGATAACGTTGAACATTGCATCATTTTGGGCATTCATCTAAGTAAGCAATGTGTGTGTTTGTGTGTGTGTATATATGTGTGAGAAAAGCCACATGCACATGTGAGTGTGTGTGTGTGTGTGTGTGTTTGTGTATCTGTGTGTGTGTGTTTGTGAGTGTGTGTGTACCTGAAGCAATTAATATTAACATACTATGTAAAATCGTGAAACTGAACACATTCATTTACACAGAGAACATCTCAAAGTTAAAGTTAGTACAGTTAAAGAGATGTGTGTGTCTTGACATTACATGACCTGACACTGGACGCATGGAAAAGGTCACATTAGGGGTCATCATGTTATTCTTTTCTAAAGGTTTCACCCCCTAGACTGGGAACAAAGGTGTCAGCTAAACACGAGTGCTTGCATAATAACAGGAAGCTGACAGAATACCTCTCCACTGTTCAAACACATCCATGTCAAACTACTGTTTTTAGCCTTCCTTTGGAAAACATTATGGTCTGCTCCCCGACTGCAGACGGAGACTTCCCATTACTAATCAAAGCAAACACGCTTAATGAGAGAGGAGAAGAAGTCAAGTTATCAAAACGAACACTTGTGATGTTCAGACGCCCACCCGTTTCTAAGTTCAGTACCACCACAAGTCAGTCCCTGTGTGCTTTTCCACCGTTTCTGAGGAGGCGGAATGATCGTTTCATTGGTTGCGC
>NC_045153.1:11735799-11855799 GCF_900700415.2 Clupea harengus
TGATTATGTTCCACTACAAGGAATTTCACTGTTTTGTCAGCAGACAAATGTAGGTGTGTGAGAACTTTTCCTTTCTCAGTCTTTTTTAGTTTTCACAATTGGTATCTACTGTGTTTGATCGTTTATTTTAGTAAAGTGTTTATGAACGCTTAGACCTCACCCTGATTGCAACGACTCCATCATTAGCATTTTACGCTTTAAAGTTTCATTAACTAAGATTCATGAAATGGAATAATTTATCAATGAAACGTAACAGACATAATAATACTTATTATTAGCTATTAGTTTGTTCACGTTAGCTAATGAACTGAATAATAATCTTGCTACTGAACGCTTACTGATTGCAACGACTCCATCACTAGCATTTTAGTATAGAGTTAGAACGCTATCATCGGCAACCCCAAAATTGCTATACAATGTAATCCTATGGGGCATCAAATGAAACCTCTTGTTTTCACCACTAACAGGCTCATAATGTTATTATGTGTCTGACAACGTTGAAGGAATCCCTACAGAGTTATACCCATGTCTGTTTACCTCGATATCTCTACAGTTTCTTTACAGTTATTGAGGTAAACAGACAAAAGTCTATCTCTGATGGACACAGGTTTAGTTTCATCTAGAAAAAGGTTAACTAATGACTGTAGAAATAGTCCTTTCCTACAGTTTCTTTACAGTAAAAAAAATGGGTTAAAAAATACCAGAGTTCACCTTTAAACAATGATGTTATGTTGACCTAGCACGGCATACTGTAATGTTAAGTAGGGGTTATGTTCAACTCACCTTCAGTATTGGCACCAAGGCAGACGACATACAAGAGGAAGAGGGCCAACACGGCTTTTACCAGAGTCTGTCCTTCCATCCTTATGAGTTAGACATCGACTGAGTGTTGTCCTTCATGTATCACAATACTACATCCAATACGTTAAGGCCTAGGCCTCTCTCTCTGTCTCTCTCTCTCTTTCAATCTCTTTCTGCCCTAGTCAAAGTTAAAGTGGCAACACGAACATGTCCTAGATAAGACAGGAGCCCACCCCTCTCGTACTTTCTCTCGTTCGCTCTCTCTCTCACACACATTTACACGCACCTTTAGACCTGAGTGCACTGTATGGGCTGTGGTTTCCACTTCCTCCTCTTCATCTTCCCCTCTCAGAGACTTAGAGCACTTTGGTTCGCTATCTCCTGCTCTTGTCAACAAATCACTCTCTCCTTCCCCCTGTCGACTTTGCATGACTCCTTATCTCGTCAGGCTCTCTTCTTGCTTTTGATGTGTTTGCAGTTGCTAAAATAATTCCTATCTTCCTCAGAATTACTTCAAAGCAAACAGAGTTGTGTCTGAAGAGACTGCATGACAGATTCAAGGAACTAAACTCCTACCTCTGCCTTGAGTAAATGTGTTTCTGTTCAGTGGCGCGGCCTTGAAGAAAGGCAAAGAGGCAGAGGGTGTGTTACTTACTGCTACATCAGTTTGCATCCAGTGAAAGCTATTATTCTCTGAATTTGAGATACTTGAACCATGCAATAACTTGCCGACAGCCAGAGAAACAGACAAGCTTGTTTTAGTTGTTACTGTTTTCATTCAGTTCTTACTTTACAGGGGGGACAGTGAAGGTCACTGAACTGAGAGTGTAGGTTACTTTAAACTCCCAGGTGCCATACCCTATTTTTGTGTATACAGCCTGATATCTCAAAACCAGAACACACTGGTATATAACATAATGGATTATACAATATATAATACAATGGTCACCAGATGGTTAGTAGAGTTGTAAACCTCTCTTCCTCTGACCCAAAGAGCTGTGTAGGTCTCCACCGTGGAATCAGTTCTCCTCACTCGTACTCCCAAACCCTCCCATCCCTCCTGATACGAACCTCAAGGGAGCATGTATTGTGTAAAGGGGGAATTAATGGTCACACATGATTATGTTCAGTGGCCACAGCGGAATAGTACAAAAATGACTGCCTTTTTTCAGAAGGCTTTCGCAGATTATTTGATACTGCACAGAATGTCACTGTTTTGTGAGCAGACACAACGTTGGTTGCCTGAGAGCTTTTCCTTTCCTACTCAAACTAGGCGATGTGGCGTTAGAAAATTCAGCTTTACTCATTGGTTGCAATAGTGCAAAACCACGGCTGTACAGTACAGTTAGAAACAATCTCATTCTCTTAACACTGAGATCCAGAGTTAAAAACGTACTGTACAGTCCTGTTAGATATGAACATCAGATTGTTGATTGTAATGCCTACATTATAGAGACACATTCTCTGAAGGTGAAAGTGACACCATACATCGACTAGTATTGAAAAATTCCCCTGCTTTGCTAAATGAAACTACATGTTTCCATGCAGTTTCCAAGTGTAAGAACAAATACACAACTCCATCTGTGTGCGATGCTCCACGGTGTACTACTATGCTGGTCTATCAGTCTTTCACCGCTACCACATGCTAACACTACTATGCTGGTCTACCAGTCTTTCACCGCTACCACATGCTAGTACTACTATGCTGGTCTACCAGTCTTTCACCACTACCACATGCTAGTACTACTATGCTGGTCTACCAGTCTTTCACCGCTACCACATGCTAGTACTACTATGCTGGTCTACCAGTCTTTCACCGCTACCACATGCTAGTACTACTATGCTGGTCTACCAGTCTTTCACCGCTACCACATGCTAGTACTACTATGCTGGTCTACCAGTCTTTCACCGCTACCACATGCTAGTACTACTATGCTGGTCTATCAGTCTTTCACCGCTACCACATGCTAGTACTACTATGCTGGTCTACCAGTCTTTCACCGCTACCACATGCTAGTACTACTATGCTGGTCTATCAGTCTTTCACCGCTACCACATGCTAGTACTACTATACTGGTCTATCAGTCTTTCACCGCTACCACATGCTAACACTACTATGCTGGTCTTTCACCGCTACCACATGCTAACTGCTGAGCTCTCCTCTTTTCCTCTCGTCAACAAATCACCCTCTCCTTCCCCCTGACTTCTTATCTCATCCTGCTGTTTTCTTGCTTTTGATGTGTTTGCAGTTGCTTCAACATTTCCTAACTTCCTCAGAATTACTTCAAAGCAAAGAAACTTGACTCTGAAGAGACGGCACGACAGATTCAAGGGACTTTAATTCATTTATTAGTTTACAGAATGGGGGGAGAAGGAGTTGTCGCCAAGCGGCAAGCAAAAGTTTGTTATATGTTGAGCTGTGTAGCTCTTGTGGCTCTGTGGTGTCTGGTCTGCTCACTGGCACAACCACCTCATTCGCCCACGGTTGCAGCATGGGGCCCAATGGGGGACAGTGCAGCGCAACGCAGGAGGCTGATGCATGCATTGTGACATACTCTGTATTCTAACCCGTCTTTGTTTTAAAGACAGGATGTACGTCTGCATGTGTGAATATTGATAGAACTGAATACGGCTGTTTGTTGTGTCATATACAGTATGAACTTAATGCATACATTATTTTGTATGATCTTACTCTGTAACCCATGTTCCTGTACTCTGTCTTTGTCTCAGTAAGAGCAAATAGCTGAGACCAGACTCATTAGCATTCAAATGGCTTTTGAAAGGATTCAGGTTCTCCCGTAGCATTTGAACTCCTCCCCCTCAGATAGCCTCTTTCCTGACATGAACAACCCCCTCCTTCACTTTTTGTCCTGTCCCCTCCCATTGGGCCGCATATTTCTGCCTCAACCTGACCGAGTCTGAGACGGTAATAACAGATCCCGACCCGAACCCGACAATCATTCTGTTTTTATGTCCGAACTCGACCTGAGATACTCGACCTTAGTCTACACTTGTGGTCAGCTTCTACATGGAAGTGAAAACACATTATAGGCTGTATCACTGGGTAGATTGTTTTAAGACACACACACACACACACACACACACACACACACACACACACACACACACACTCACACACACACACACACACACACGCACACACACACATATTACAGAATGTCATCAGCAATTGTTCACACATACAGTTACAGTGCAGTTGCACCCCTGCATTGAATGCTGACAGCACCTATGGTGAACTAAATTGTTAACCAGCAATAAGGCGTCCTCTATCCTTTAGCCTATGTGAATATCTAGCGCCTGAAATAGCGTGTGTTGCATTGTCACGTAAACAAACAAATGGACTAACATCAATAAACTCCAGCACTGAACCGGAAGTAGCCCAACACAGATAGTAGTAATTTTTCTTATTTATTTTTACATTCCATTTTCACTAAAAAGAATCAAAAGCACCATGTGAAGCAGGCTAGCCCATCCCAATAAGTAGTTTAAAAGTCAAGTCTTCGCTGCCTCGGTTTTATACATTTTGGTCTGAATCCAAACCCAACTGCCAGGCCCCACCGGGTCCGATCGGGCTCAGGTCAGCTATCCATCCTCTAGTCTCTGTGTGTGTGTGGGTGTGTGTGTGTGTGTGTGTGTTTGTACAACTATTATTTTTTTACTCAAAAGTGCCATCTTGTGGTGATGACATTACAGAGCACATCAGACGCCCCTTGCGTGCTTGTGTCACCAATTATACCAATTAAGACCGACATTTTTATTTGTGAGCTAAGTAATTACATTAATGTAATTACAAATGTTTACAATGATTAAGTTCTAATTTCACTGATTTGTCAGAAGACAAATGTAGGTGTGTGGGAACTTTTCCTTTCTCACTCAAACTAGGCAATGTGGCGTTAGAAAATTCAGCTTTACTCTTTGGTTATAATCCACCACATGGGGAATGTTCAGTTTTCACAATTGGTATCTACTGTGTTTGATTGTTTATTGAAGTAAAGTGCTTCTGAACACTTACACCTCACCCTGATTGCAACGACTCCATCATTAGCATTGACTCCATGATTTGTTTATGTTTTTGACTATATCAACTAAATGACACTTAACCGTATGGTTTTCAAATTTGACCATGATTGCGTGTGGCCTGCCTGAAGCGGGCAACTGTCAAAAGTAAAAAAAATATCATCTTGGAAATGAATCAGCCTACAGGTTTTCAGCTAGGAAGGAACAGTGACAACATGAACACACAATTATGCTTGATCAGGGGCGTAGCCAGGACATTATTTCTGGGGGGGCCGGCTCTGGCCAGTCTTTTATTTGGGGTGGCACTTGATTGTCAAAAACTACTATTTTAAAACTCACACACTGCATCACTCAGAGCAGCAGTTTTCTAACGGCTCATATAGCCATAAACAATGGCTTGAACCTTCTTATGGACACTAATGATGTCTTATTGATAATCCCATGTTATTGGAATGGGTGCTTAGATAATGTGTGAGTGCGATGTGTCATGATTATGTGAGGGGGTTCGGGACCTTAACATGAGACAGGGATGTTTTTAGTGCAAGTGACAGACACGATATGAATTGTCATTTTAGGCGATAATTTATTTAGGTAAACTGTAGCATTTTAAGTGCAATATTCCATTCATTTGCGATAATATATACATATACATATGTATATATAAAGAGAAAGAAAAGCAAAAACATTACATCACACACACATGTCCCATAATACATAAAGAAAAAAAATATCAACAATATGTATAATGTACATTGAACAGTATCACTACAAACAGTGAACAATATCACTAGCTTACTACATCAAACAGATTGTGGTGCTGAATGAAAACAGAGCACTGACAAACCAGGTCTACAAGGGGCATTCTTTGTTTGTTTGTGTGTGTGTGTGTGTGTGTGTGTGTGTGTGTGTGTGTGTGTGTGTGTGTGTGTGTGTGTGTGAGTCAGTGAGTCAGTGAGTGTAGGTAGATCCATGTAAATCATTTTACATAATTGTCTTTTTTGTTTGTTAGAGGTAGAGTCTTCACTTATTGAGTATTCTAACCAGGGGTGGACTGCATACCACTCACCCTTGAAGCTCCTGTTTCGGTTTCCCTGGAGTGTCTTGGGGAAATTTAGTTGAGGTTGCGCTGGAGCTTCACCCCTGGACTTGGAAATGTCTGTAAAACACCAAAGAATCCCATTAGTATCAGCTTTTAACATAAGTGCTATCCACTTCCAATTACATGTTGTTCTTTTGTTGTTTTTTTAAGACTAAACATGCAATCATTAACATTTTACAGATTGAATAAATATATGTTTATTATATGGCCAGCCTTTAAATTATTTTTGTTTGTCATAACCCGACCGACCCTGTCCCATTCTTCAGCTACGCGTGCTGGCAAAATAAGCATGGATTTTCCTGTCTCCCCCTGAGGCACTTATCCTTTTCATTGTGACATCTTTAAAGAAAAGTTTTACACAACATTAACTATAGACTGCTTTTATTTCAATGTCAAGTGTAAACTAGCGACAGTGTGTTATCTATGACTAAGTGACACCTGGGAATGGACTTAAGCTAACTAGCTAGCGCTAGCTCGCTAGCCAGAGATAATCTTACAAGTTTGCAAAAATAACAGCAGCAGCCTAACTCAACTCACTCTGCCACAATTCCTCAATGTTGACTCATTCTTACACATTAAATTGAGTGTGAAGATAACTTTATGATCTTATCATTTCAATGATCGTTTCAAGTATCACCAACTTACTCACCTGTTAGTTACAGTGGTATCCAGTGGTTAGCTGCTAGTCTCCATTGAAGCGCTGTCAGAATGCAGGCACGTTGGTTTGTGTCTTGCGCTGTTGATGGGGGCGCGGCCCAACATGTTGCAAATATGGGGCTTGTAGCATAAGTGACAAATGACAATATAAGACGACTTGATAAAAAAAAAATGAATGCATTTATTTCAGCTTTATACCGATTCTATTCAGGTGGGTTTTCTGTTTTTTTTTTTTTTTGCCGTGCCGTGAGGTTGGGGGGGCCGGCAGGGTGGCCATTCTCTGACCAATGGTGGCCGTGGACCCCCCTGGCCACCACGTGGCCACGCCACTGTGCTTGATACCCTATTATATAAACTAATGGGCCTCATTTATAAAACGTTGCGTAGAAACCATCCTACATTTGATCTCAGACGTTTTCTGAAATGATCGTAAGTGTTATTCCCAGAAAACGAACGTACGCCCAAAAAACACGTGTACGCCATTCCTGCGTTTATCACATCTCCGCCCTCAAAACGCCCCTACTTAATGTAATTAGCATATAAATTGAGCGCATTCTCAAGGCACAAACTCTGTGATGATGGCAAGTAGAAAAGATCCACGAAAAAAAAACTATACCGAGGCCGAAACCGCTGTATTGCTGAGGGAGGTGGAGATGCGGGCAAATACACTTTTTGGAAGCCTGTCTGGCAGCATACTGCCCAAATCTAAATATGTAGCCTGGCAAGGTGTAACCAAAGCTGTTAACGAGGTTGGGGGGAATCAGAGGACCCTGCCTGAGGTTAAAAAAAAAATGGGCAGATTTGAAATTGCATTCAAAAAAGCGCCTTGCAAGGCATATGGGAATGTTGAGGGAGACCGGGGGTGGTGGAGCCACATCCACTCTCAGTCCAGAGGACGAGAACATTTGCGCCATTATCGGAGAGGAAGCGGTGCAAGGTGTGTACGTGGAGGGCGACACGGACCTTTTGTCTGCAGGAGGTTCAGAAGGTATGTGAAATTAAGTTTTTGCTTATTGAATAATGAAACTTCAAACACTGTTGTAATTCTACACATTTATTGGTGCAGAGGAACAACCCATAAGGAGAAGGGCTGGACATGGGATAAGACAGGCACCAGCAGGCGCACCTGCAGCAGCCACACCTGCGGCACGAGTAGCACCAGAAGCCGCATCTGCGGCAGCACCAGAAGTCGCATCTGCGGCAGCAGCACCTGCGGCACCAGCATCGGGGCCTCGCCGGCCATCACCGGCTTCCTCTTCGGCCCATCATGCCAGGGTCTTATCTGAGGCCGTCCTACAAACACAACGGGACTTGAATGAGTCTGTAAGTGAGGTTGTTGGGGAACTTCGTAAAGTGCGGCAAGCTCTGGATGCAATTAACCAATCTCTGTCCGCTATTGCAGGCTCTTTGAGCAAGCTAACTAAATAAAACATTCAAGAAAATGTGAACATGTGTGCATTTATTCTTATCAACATTATTTACCTGTTGGTATAATCGGTGAATCAGCTCCCGCCTTCTCAGCGCAGTGATGTGCATGTTCTCGCCAGCGGGGATGGGAGGGTGGTCGTCAGAGTCCATGCGCATTTCCTCTTCTGGTAGCTCTATGCCACGGCGTACACAGATGTTGTGTAACTGGGCTAGGATCACCTGGCACACCTTTTTGGGATCATAGAGTAGCCTCCCTCCCGATGCATCTAAAGAACGCCACCTTCCCTTCAGCATGCCTATGCTGCGCTCTACTACCGACCGCGCACGGGCATGGGCTGTGTTAAAGTGGGCTTCCTCGTCGGTCTCAGTGAGCGCAATCGGGGTGAGAAGCCATGGCTTCAGAGGATAACCTCGGTCACCTGTTGGCGTAGAAATGATTAGGTTAGGCCTTATGTACGCTCTAAAAAGCAAGAACCAAATTGGGCCAAATTTACCTAGAAGCCAGCCGTCTCTGCCTGCTCCATCCTCCAGTCGGTTCCCAACGCTGCAATTACGCACGATGAAGGAGTCGTGTGTTGACCCTGGCCAGCGAGCAACAGCGTTCAGGATGACCATATTGGCATCACATGTGGATGTTTTTTCTGTTAACATAAATGTACTGGTTTAAATGTGGAGCCCGTATGGCCAGGGGCGGCCCTAGCACATTTGGCGCTCTAGGCGAGCTTCACTCCTGGCGCCCCCCCAACCCCCCCCCAAATAAAAAATATTTTGTTTTCCCCACGAAAACGGAATTGCAACTTTCAAACGCTATTTTGCCCTGTAAGACTGCATTTCTTTCACATTAACACAACAACGATCGCGGCAATGAACAAACATTAATTCAAGAACAAATCACTGAGAAAATGTCACGCCTGTGCTGGACTACGCTCCGGCCACGCCCCCTGTTCAACTGTTTATGGACACACACACACCACCACGTCATCTTCCCAATCGCCTGCAAATAATGTTTTCTTAGTCTTCTAAAAGTGAATCTAAAATGATATAACAAAAGTATGTATTATCATCATTTGCAGAGGTGTAAAGTAACGAATTACATTTACTCACGTTACTGTAATTGAGTAGTTTTTTTGTGTACTTTGTAATTTTTAAGTAGTTTTTGAAATCGGTAATTTTACTTTTACTTAAGTAGATTTTGACTGAAGTATTGTACTTCGCTACATTGGAAATTACATCCGTTACTGAGTAAAAAAAAAACATAGTTCAAGAAAGGAAACCGAAAGGCGGGAATCGCGCACGACAATTGTCATTGCAGTGGTGGATGCTGCATAGAGTGGATGATTGAGTCGATGCAAGCCCGCCTGTATCGAGTCACGAGAGATAGAGATGGAGAAAGATGATAGTGCGGACTACCAACAAGCTGCGGACAATCAACAAGCTGAAGCACCGAACTTTCCGCAAGTTAAAATTAAAGAAGATGAAGAAACCCCGTATCCACAACCAGGGGCGGACTGGCCATCGGGGATACCGGGGGAATCCCCGGTGGGCCGACGGGGTTGGGATGGTCCAAAATACCGGCCCACTCAATTCGCCACCCGGCCCTCGCCTCTGATTTCGCCGGCACTGACTATAATTTATGCTTCGCTGAACACGTATAATTTAATCTAATATTTACAACAGTTCAAATTCACTGACTGAATTTTATACCATTCCTCGCGATCTGTATTCATACTCATGGTGCCTATTTTTCGAAAATTTTCTGAAGTGTCTTCTTTACTCATCTAATGTCTTCCGTCAGTCTAACTTTGTTTTAGGCGTTATTAAATGTCAATCACTCTAGCCTACTCAACACTTGCATCACTCGCTTGCAGACACCTTCAACACCCCTACACACACACACAATCACACACCCAGCATGCAACACTACTGATACCACTGATGTTCACACCCCATCGTATGTTCTGTAGGCTAATGTTCATTTCTACAATATAGTTCAGGGGCGGCTTGTCCATAAAGGCGATTAGGACGACGCACTGCCTACGGGAAAAGGATTTTTTTTTCTGTCGGATTCTACCACTAGACCGTCTGATCTGCCTCTGAATGTCATTGTCGAATCAGCCAACAGTCACTCAGGCAACAGTCAGGCAAACGTGGTGCTTGAAATGACCCCGCCCCTTTTTGGGGCAAAACTGAAATCGCCCCAGATCTCTCCATTTTTAACATTCAGTGCAACAACTCGATTCGCTCTTTGAAAGTCGGCGTACTTATGAAGGTAAATTGACAACAAAACATTTAGGACTTCCTAGACCAAATGTATCCATTCAACAGGTTTCTACAAGGGGGGGGGGGGAATCCTACATCCAAGAATTGGAATGAAAGAAAATCGTGGCTAGCAGGCTGTGAAGTGGCAAATTCCTATATACCACTGTCACTTGTCATAGGTTTCACAGTGTGAATGTTCGCTTCTTGCACTAACACTGAGTTCTTTTCTATGTGATGACTTATTTAGCTTTTGTAAGCCAGTACTTTCAAGATCAGTCAATAAATATGGTTGGTTTTGACTTATATGTTGCCCCCTTCTCTATGTTGTTACTGGACATATCATGTGACCTATTAAGCTATGTTACATCATACAACTTTTGAGACATGTGGATAATGAAAAAGTGGGATATTGTAATGTGGAGCCACATCATGTTTGCTTATGAAGGCTCCTGGATGCAACTTTCTTTCATAGCTTTCCACCTGTAACTAGCTACTCTAGCTATGTAGGTAGAGGGGAAATATTTCTGTTGTGTGATGCCATCTAGTGGACAAAAAGGTATTGCTGTATGAGTTAATCAGTTAACAACACATTGATACAATTGTCTTGCTTAATGTAACTACTGAATTGTGTGGTCTTTCTCTGCTGACATTCATTCCTTAAGGCTCTGTAGTTCTACATATAACCATCTGATACTAGCCCAGAGTTGAGCATATTCATCAAGCAAACTATACCTACCTTGGAGTGTTACAATAGCCAATATCATTTCATTCCATGTGTCCATCCAGGCAAATTGGTGGATCCAAATGTTATAAAAAAACATATATGATGTAATTTCTTTGTAATCATCTAAAGTAATGTTAAGTGTATGGGTATTTTTCCAAGTAGGCCACTGACTGGTCGATACGTGCAATGCTTTGAGTGGGCAACGCGCCGTGTATTGAGTGGGCAGTGCGCCGTGTATTGAGTGGGCCGGTCTGACAGTAACTCCCGGGCCACTTTTTTCCCCCAGTCCGCCCCTGTCCACAACTCAGCAAGCAGTTTGCCTTCCAACCTAAAAGAGGCAACAGCTATATAATGCTGTGTAAGCTGTGCCTGCCCCGCCAGACAGAACTTTCTGCTTGTAAAAATTAATCTTCAAATCTGCGCAAGCATGTGTTGGTAAGTACAGTATTTGTCCCTTTCCATTAGTAGTTCAGACAGCGTTATTGTTGTTTATTAGCTTTGCTACAATAAGCAAAATATGCGTGTCATGGCACTTGTAGCCTCATTTTGGCTAGCACTTGCAACCACCCTGAGTATGCTAACGTCAACTAGCTAGCTAGCTAGGCTAGCTATACACTCATGTACCCATCCTTCTGTTAACAGCCGTCATCCAATAGACTAATAATAATTCCATTCCTGTCTTCCATTCGTTTCAGTTCATAGCATTATTATGTTCAGTCTCTCATATTGTGTTAAACACTGCAGATCAGTCATCAGCAATAAGATACACCGCATAAACTGATATTAGGCTAATCATTTGGCTGCCTCCCATGCCCTGAAACAGGAACGCTGTAAATGCGCACACCATCGTTGTCAGACAGTTGGACAAGTAAATGTATGTCGTTATCTCGAATTTATCACGATGTGGTGGCTTTGCAACGTGCACGTCTTTCATGTTCATGCTCAGGGGTCTCGGTTAGCAAGAATTTAGGATTATGAATTGTGATGCATGTAGAAATAGAAAATAATGTTATCATTCTGTATATATACTGTAGGTCTGTCATCTCAAGTAGCTATTTATAGCTATTTCTGTGTTAAGATGCACTCTTGATGGCAGCTCAATACTTAATTGTCAGAATTGTTGTTTGTCATTCTACAGGTCTAGTCTATGTCAGACAACATCTTGACCGGATGGTAGGGGCTGAAGCAAGTTGGACAACATTCATCAGATGAAGATGATTTATTTTCCTCAATGAAGTCCAGAAGGTACAGGGGAGTTAGAAGGGAACCTAGCCTGTGTCTCAGTCAATATGGATCTGCTGAACTCCTTTCAGAATATCAAAAAACTGTCCCTGAAACTCAATACTGGCCTACCTGCCTCGGCCCCCTGCGAGTGACTCTTCGGCTGTGCTGGATTGCCGTTTACTGCAAAGCGAGCCCGGATGAACTCTACACACCTTGAAAATCAGCTGCTGCTCTAACTCAACAAGAAGTTTGTAGACTAATGCTCTAAAGGTGGACACAAGTAAAGTAACCAAAGTTTTAATATAGTGGGGCAGCTGCATTTTAACTTTTTTATTTTAGCTGTCATGTGGTTCATGTCTTGACATGTCCTCCCAAAAGTTCTTAAATGTTGTGTTGACAGTTTAATGTTTAATGTTTGACATGTTTAATGTCATTGCACTTATATTTCTAAAGATTTCCTTTAATTAAAAATAACTAGTTTTTGTATTGGATTTATGACCCCTTGTCCTTTTTTGCACTATATAGGAGCGGCCCCGATCAAGTTGTTGAAAGTAACTAAGTAACTTTTACTTAAAGTACATTTTAAATTAACTACTTTTTACTTTTACTTGAGTACATTTTTAGATGGGTAATTTTACTTGTACTTAAGTAAAATTTCATCAAAGTAATTGTACTTTTACTTGAGTACAACATTTCAGTACTTTTTACACCTCTGATCATTTGTTAAATGTAGCTATTATGTAGGCTAGTTATTAAGCATTTTGGTGTATTTGGACAGCCTGACATTTTTTTTATCCCAAGATGCATAGCTCTTGATTAGTTGAATCATGTCTAATTAAACTGGCTAGCTCGCTCCACCAAAACTAAAGCTGTCCAAATTTGATTACTCAAATTTTTGTGACGCAAAATGACGCAAATTGCGGTACAGCTGAACTTGAACTGATGTTTCGACTGAATGGCAATAACAAGGAACGTCACAAGTCACTGACTAGCTAGCGTTAGCTAACTAGCAAGATTACATACAAACCATTCGCTAAAGTTGACAACACTTGGATTTTTACCAGTATTCCTCACTTATTGACAAGTTGCCGTGTTTGGCTTCCTTAATGGGTGTGCTATGCAACGAGTAAGATATGTGTAGTGTTGTTGCACTGGCTATTGGCTTTATATGTGCGCCCCTATTTTAATCATGTCTTTTTTTGTATAATGTAGAATAAATGGACATCATTTTTGATATACCCGCCTCTGTAAAATCATTAAAGAACTATGTGACAGGGAGTAGGAAAACGTTCAATGATAAGGTACATATTTTCTTAACTCCACTAAAGTGCCGCGGGCAATTCACGCATTCGTGAACGTTTTCTTATCTGGAATTCATTCTAGGCTAGAACAGGATTTAAGGATTTACCTTTCTCCTTTGCACGTTTCTTTTCTTCTTCCTTTCTTTTCTTCCTAAATTGCGCCCCGGATGGCTTTTGCCTCTTCATTATTTTGTTCTTCAAAGTTTCTTGAACACACACACACTCTAACCAAATGCCTCACTGTGCTTGCATGTTCTGACAACAACAAGGACGTACATACCCCTTCTTTTATTGAGCGAAACATTAATTTGGCCTTTCACCATTAGCCCTAATGGTGACGGTGGTGGTGACGATGATGAAACTGCGTGTCGGCGCTCGGAGAGTTCCGAATTCCTGCAATACTCCAGTATTGCCACAAGGAAATGTACTTACACGAACTAGAACCAGACGTAGACATACGTCCTTTTCTACGTCTAAGACGGTTTTTATAAATCTGTACTTAGACGTGGATTTGATCACACGAACACTCTCAGATCAAATCTGTGCGTAAATACGTTTTATAAATGAGGCCCAATGACTCAGAGTTTTGAACAAATCTATTCCTCATCTCTTCAGAGAGAGGAATTCATATGTAAGCAAAGAAAATTAATTTGACCAGACAGCAAGTGTTTAAAAACAAAAATATTTAGTGTGGGGATATGATCCTGCGCAGGAGTTTTCAGTGATCAAAATATTATTATTCCCATGGTTTTTTGGCTACAGGAAAAAGTTGAATGCCATTTGTGAGAACAAATGTCAGGGGGTAAAAATTAAATAATGTCTAATTAATGAAAAATGAATTCAGTAGATCATTCAAACTCTCCCAAGACGCACCGTATAATAAACGTTAAACAGTGGGTATGTTCAACACCTCAGCATTGCCATCAAGGCAGATGATGCACCATAGCAAGAGCCAACAGGGTCTTCATTGCCGGCTGTTCCTTCATCCTCATGATTAGCTGTTCACTAAATGTCCTTATAATATCACAATTCTATGTCTAGTTTAGCCTTGTTCAAGTGATATTAATCTCTGTCTCTGTTGGCCAGTGTTTCTTTTTTCTTTCTCTCCTGCCAACCCCCCCCCCCCCCCCCCCCGTCTCTCACCTCCCTCTCACACACATACTCAGCAAACACTCAAACGCACACACTCACACACACACACACACACACACACACACACACACACACACACACACACACACACATAACGTTGTAAACCATGAACTTGAACTTGAGAAACTGATAAGGTGTTATTTTTATTGTTATTGTTTTAATTCATTTATTAGTTTACAGAATGGGGAGAGAAGGAGGTGTCGCCAAGCGACAGCCTGGTGTGTAAAACATGTCGAGGTGTGTAGCTCTTGTGGCTTTGTGGTTTCTGGTCTGCTCACTGGCCACGGCTGCAGGATGGGGCCCAGTGGGTGACAGTGCAGCGCAACGCAGGATGCTGATGCATGCATTGTGACATACTCTGTATTCTAACCCGTCTCTGTTTTAAAGACTGGAAGTACATCTGCATGTGTGAATATTGATAGAACTGAATACGGCTGTTTGTTGTGTCATACATGAACTAAGTGCTCACATTATTTTGTATGATCTTACTCTGTAAGCCATATTCCTGTACTCTGTCTTTGTCTCAGTAAGAGCAAATAGCTGAGACCAGACTCATTAGCATTCAAATTATTAAATGTCCTTCAGACGACCGCCTGCCCCATTGGTGAAATCACCCATTATCTCCCCTTCCCGCCATAAACTTAAGACCACAACCTATAACGTCTTAGCACCACTCGCCTTTATTCTCCCACCTGACTGAATGGTATAAATGCCAACGCCTTCTTACTTTCAGGTAGGCCATTCTCTGAGCAACACACTTACAGTGTGTCTCCATGCTGGAATAAACTTCAACATCCTGACTACGTCTTCCGGTCCATTCTTCAGGTTTGGTGTGCTCATTCAATTCCTTCAATATATTGTTGGTGTTGTTTAACACACATTATTGAACAGATCTCTTCATCATCACACCAGTTTTAGTGCTTTTTGTTTGTTCTTTTTCAGGCTTGATGAATTGACTGCTTTGATTTGTGTTTTCCCCAGCTGATTATATCTATATTTGACCTTGCTTATTGTTGATAGCATTTAGATCATTCCATTCTACTCTGTGTGTGTGTGTGAGAGAGAGAGAGAGAGAGAGAGAGAGAGTGTGTGTGTGTGTTTGTGTGTGTGTGTGTTAGCCGCATATTTCTGAACCCAATCGGGTTTGAACCTGACCTGAGACCGACACAGTCAATGAAAGCTGAAGCACTCAATTCATGTTTCCCTGTCACACATGCTCACAGCTTGTCTGTATACCCAGATTAGTCTCTACACATATATTACAGAATGTCATCAGCAGTTGTTCACACAGCACCTTTGGTTAACAAAATCTTTAACCAGCAATAAGGTAAAATAAGAATAGTTTAGCCAAATGACAACTACCACAAAAGACACATCAAAGTATTTGAACACATAGCTAAACGTAATCACGTAAACTAACAAACAACAAACAAACACCAGCACTGAACAGGAAGTACAGACAGTAGTCAGCATACTTATTTATTTTTACGATACATTTATACTAAAAAGAATTAAAAGCACCATGTAAAGCAGGCTAGCCCATCCTAATAAGTAGTTCAAAAGTAAAATCTTCGCTGCCTAGGTTTTATAGGCTGTTTGGTCGACGTGTACACGAACATCCTTTCTACACCTTACTTTAATTATTTCTACATTTTGGTCTGAATCCAAACCAAACTGCCAGGCCCTGCCGGGTCCCGTATGGCTCCGGTCAGCTCCCCATTCCTCGTGTGTGTGTGTGTGTGTGTGTGTGTGTGTGTGTGTGTGTGTGTGTGTGTGTGTGTGTTTGTGTGTGTGTGTTTCTACCACTATTATTCGGAGACTCAAAAGCTCTATCTTGTGGCTCAAGCACGTCAAGCGTGCGTGCTTGAGTCACATCTTATAACAATTTTACCATAATGTTTATTTGTGATCTAAGTACCTGTAATTACACTCATTTTAAAATGCTTTTGAGTAAAATAAGTTAAGTCACCCAAACCCTTTTTATTTTGAGATGAGCCACATTTAAGGTAAATTATGACATCTTTGGGCTGGTTTAATGAACTTGATGATTTCTCACCCCAACACTACTTTATATTTTGAGATGAGCCACATTTGATGGTTTGGGCTGGTTTAATACATCGAAGGATATCAAGGGAAGACATAACATGCACAGAACATTAATACAATTGCAGTACTGATGAGCTATGACCTAGCAAAGTAAGGGTGTGTTTTTAAAAGCAGACAAGCTCATTGACTGTAGTTAAGTCTAGTAAAAGCAGGATAATGGCCTCTGAGATGGCCAGGTGTACAAGAATACTAGGCAGAGAAATCTCATCTTTACATTCTCAAATTATTTGCCACCACCTCATCCCTTACAGTTGTTTATCACTAAACACGTAACCTTTATAAACTGCCTGTAAGCGTACTACGCTAGGCTACACAGTGGCACATAGCATCAGAACACCATAGGCCCAGGGACAATTCCACACTTCTCAAAATGGAGGTCACCATGACAGTACCAACAGTTAACAATGCTTCAATGATATTTAAGAAAAAATACAAAAACAAAAATAATTGAACAGTATTATCAGAGAAGTTCATTAGAGAAATTCTTTAAAATTCAAAGGTGTACTAAATATGACCGTCATTACAGGGGCTGACTAGTCCATCATTCAGCTGTAAGAACTCTTGATTGGTTATTCTCTGCTGTGGAATACATCACCACAGTAACAAGGTCCTGCGGTATCTTGTCCTGTCCAATTTTAAACAATATTAGGATGATTAGATGAATCACAAATGGTCTAATATCAAATACAAGCAATGGGCGGAGGGCATTTCATTCATACTGTCAAAACCATCACATTAAAATGTGTGTGACCGAATATTAATTCAGGGTTAATTCTTAGTTTGAGTTTTTATATTATATTATTGTTTGCATTTAATATTGATATAATATTGATCAGAAGATTGCTAGTTGGATCTCGACCTCTGTCTTTATTATATGGATGCTCCATGACGTCTTTACAGTGTATTCAACCACTCCGCTCCAGCGTTTCCGTGTGGACACTATAAAAAAAGTACCGGATCCAAAAATGTTTCTGGATTCAGGCAATTCAGGTTCTGTGTGGACGTGGCCTAAGGATTAAAAAACGGCTCTCTTTATATTGCAAGCTCATTGATCCTTGAGAGGGATGTGGCACGCAGATGCCTGCGACACACCTGCGAAATATCCATACATATACTTGTCTACATAACTACAAGTGTGTTGTCATGTGTTCAATCAATGTTGTTTTATATTCATCTACATTCTATTCTATATTTATTAGTTTGTTTCTATATATTTTTTTATTTCCCCACATATGGTCGATTTAGTTTTAATACTTAACCTGTACTTATGTTATTGGTTTACTGTTTGTTCATCTTGTTAAATACTGTGTAACATTTTGAGAGCAATTCTTCTTCTTCTTCTTCTTCTTCTTCTTCATCCTCCTCCTCTTGTGTATTTTAAGAGACATTGATGAATATGTAAAGCCAAAGGTAAAGAAACCATGAGGTAGTTACCTGTGCCGGTTTGGACTCGGAGGATGGGGGGGCGTCAGACTTGCAGCAGAGGACTTGAGCTGCATAGAAAAATATTACAGCTGTCAACAGGCCACCCCTCTCAGTGATGTCATCAGGCAGGAGCAGCCAGCTCTCCACGGTGACGGTTCCATCTGCGTGGTTGTGGGTTGACCTCTCAGTGACCTGCTCAGGGGACCCCCACTTCTCCTCCCAGGACACTGTGGCCTCTGGTTTTCCTCGGGCGGCAGAACAGACAGCAAACCGCTGACCGCCGTCATGCTCTAGTCTGGTGGAGAGGACAGGGGGGACTGTAGGCACACAGGAAGAAGGAAGCGTGATAAATTACTATTTACAGATTGCAAAAGGACTTAATTAAATCACTTTCCTATTCTGAGAATGTAACGTGCTATAACTATCCATACAAGGCCCTATCATCGGCTTTAAGGAGACATTAGATCTTGCAAGTGCACTCTCACATATAACCAAAAGAAGGTAGTCTTGAATCAGGTACCATCGGATTCCTGTACGGCTAATTTACACCCCGTACGTCTGCTACTGAACTGTGTGTGTGTGTGTCTGTGTGTGTGTGTGCGTGTGTGTGTGTGTGTGTGTGTGTGTGTGTGTGTTTCCACCACTATTATTTAGTGACTCAAAAGTGCCATCTTGTGGTAAGGACATTATAGAGCACGTCAGATGCCGTGCTTGAGTCACCTTCTATATAACAATTTTACCACAAGACTGAAATATTTTTGGTCATCTAAGTAAAAAAAGTAAACCATTTTTTTTTTTTAAATAGGAAGGCCTTCTTCAAGTGACTACTTTTTTTATTGTGAGATGAGCCACATTTTAGGTCAGTTATTGTACATATTTGGGCTGTTTTAATACGTTGATAAGGATATGAAGTGAAATAATAGCATGCCTAGTACATTAATACGATTGCAGTGCAAACAGGGTGTGTTATTAAAAGAACACAAGCTCAGTGACTGTAGTTAAGTCTAAACCTAACCAATATAACAACTGTCCAACCATAAATACTGAGCAGCAGGATACAACAACACAGACAACTGGCTCGATTCAACCACAACACGCAACGCATGTTGTACCCAAGATTCGCAAAGGCCCTTCTTCAGAATACAATATGCGCTGTCTGTAGCCCACAACTGCTAAACACAACAACATGACTGCCTAACCAGAGAACCTGAGCAGCAGGATACAACGACAACAACAAAGCTACCTTAGCAACCATTTCACTGGGGTTTCCAAGTAGGCAGCTTCCTTCTTTAAAGTGTAGAAAACATGTCAAACAAGGTCCAGGCAACAAAAGGAACATAACTGATTTTCTGACAAACACTTCAACAGACTACTAATGTGCTAACAAGTAACAATAAGTTACAACAAGGTTTTGTTTTCCAGTTGGTCAACACGACGAGAGCAATAGTTCACAGTTTTAAAATTAAGTAAATGTGATATATAATAGGCCTGTATGCAAGCACACGCCAAAAAACTGTAAAACTTCACTTACCAATGACATAAAGAATGATTGAATGTCCAACAGCGGTGGCAAAACCACCACATCTATACAAACCATCGTCGCTCCTTGTTATGTTTTTGATCTCCAAATAGGATGTAATGAGATTTCCTTCAGTGTTGACTGGCACCTGCTGCCATATTTTAACATTAGGATTTTCAGCCAGTGATGTGCAGTTGTCTGCGTCCATCATTTTGCACCATGTGATAATGGGTGGCTCCTCACAGTATATCACAGGGCAGCTGAGTGTTAGGGTGCTCATCTCTGAAACCTTCCAAACAGTATCCCTCCTGACACGAACCACTGGGAAGCATGTATTGTCTAAAGGGGGAATTAATGGTTACAAATGATTATGTTCTACTGCACGGAATTTCACTGTGACAAAATGTAGGTGTGTGAGAAATGTTCCTTTCTCACTCAAACTAGGCAATGTGGTGTTAGAAAATTCAGCTTTACTCATTGGTTGTAGTCCACCACATGAACTAAATGTGATATATAATATATGCAAACATCACTCAAAACAGTAAAATACATAAAAACTTCACTTACCAGTGACATTAACAGTGATTGAATGTCCAGCAGTGCTGTCAAAAGCACCACATCTATATAAACCACTGTCGTACTTTGTTATCTTTTGGATCACCATATAGGATATAGTGAGATTTCCTTCAGTGTTGACTGGCACATGCTGCCATATTTTAACATTAGGATTTTCAGCCAGTGGTGTGCAGTTCTCCACGTCCACCAGTTTGCACCATGTGATAACAGGTTGCTTGTCACAGTATTTCACAGGGCAGCTGAGTTTTAGGGTGCTCATCTCTAGAACCTTCCAAACAGTATTCCTCTTGACACGAACCTCTGAGAAGCATGTATTGTCTAAAGGGGGAATTAATGGTTACAAATGATTATTGTAGCTCCCCCCGGTTCAATGACAACTTGCGAATTCTTTTGACAGGCAATTTATTGTATGTACAACATACATAAGGTCTTGCTTTGCCGTGAGAACTAAAAAGACATAAAACATATGAATTTACACACTACACAATGAAACATATAGCTAAACGTAATATAAATTGAAATGACATATACACATACCTCATTGGCCGCACAACCAAAGGGAGTAGGTGAAACTTGTTGTCATTTTCTTAGCTTTCTTTTAACCTTAAACTTTAACTTATTAACTATCAAAGCACTAATGATGCTGATGCTGTATGAGCATGCTACACAGGACTGCCGTGGCTGCCACCTGCTTGGTCAAATGTGTGCCACCAATTCAATTCCCCAGTGCAACACATTCCAATTCCTACACTTGCATTCAGCAATTACATAATGACAGTAATAATGGCAAATGTACATTACCTCAACAGTATGCTTAAACTAAAATAATCAAGAAAATGTGTTAATCAAAAATAATAAACACAAAAACTCTCTGGCAGTTACACTCCCACCAAATCACCTCTGATTTCCTTCAACTACTTCAAAATCAAACTCTTTCTCCTTTTCATAAACTTATCAAACCTTAACTATTTAGTTTATTATTATAACTAAGAACTACCCCAAGGTAAGGTGGAGACACGTAGCATGACTATCCGTCTGCTTCAATCAGTGTCACCGTCTTCTGAATGGGTCTTTCAAGGTGGAGTGGCTTTCTGATTGTTCGTTTGCCCTTTGAATCCAGTGTTGAATCTCCAATCAACAACTTCACTTTTCTTACATGTCCATCTGCTCCAGGATAAACGTCAATAACTCTTGCCAATTTCCACTGGTTACGTGGTGCAGTGTCATCTTTTACTATCACTACATCATCAATCTTTGCATTTCTGCATTTCTTATGCCATTTCTGCCTTTGTTGCAAATTTAGCAGATATTCCCTTTTCCATCGCGACCAGAATTCGTTGGTCAGGTACTGAACTCTGCGCCATCTTTTTCGCAGGTAAAGGTCTTCCTTAACAAACTTCCCAGGTGGTGGGAAGATCACTGATGACTTCATTGTCAAAATATGATTCGGTGTAAGGGGCTGTGGTCCAGATGGATCATTCAGATGTTCAGTAGTTAAGGGCCTGCTATTAACTATAGCCATGACTTCGTAGAGGTAGGTTCGTAAAGATGAACTGTCAAGTCTGCGTGATGACTGATCCAAAATGGATGTCAACACGCTTCGAATTGTCCTAATTTGCCTTTCCCAGACTCCACCCATGTGGCTTGCTGCTGGGGTGTTCATTACAAACTCGCAACCTAACTCCTTTACACATTCTTGATTCATGTCCTTCAACGCTTCAGTTAACTCATGCCTTGCACCGACAAAGTTAGTGCCTTGATCCGATCTAAGCTGACGAACTGGACCACGAATTGCGATGAAGGCACGTAGAGCATTGATGAATGCATCGGTACTTAGGTCATCCAGCATTTCTATGTGTATAGCGCGAGAGCACATACAGGTAAGTAACAGTCCATAACGCTTCATCTCCTTCCTTCCTTCTTTGACATAGAACGGCCCAAAGCAATCCATTCCGCAATAAACAAATGGTGGTGTTGCTTCCAAGCGTTCTGGAGGTAGGTTGGCCATTCTTTGTACCTCAACAGATCTTCTGAACTTTCTGCATTTTGTGCACTTATAGATGTAAGAGGACACCGCACTGCTGCCACCCACAATCCAGACACCATTTGATCTTAGCTCATTCAGAGTCATACCTCGACCCTGGTGTTGTATCTTTTCATGATAGTGCTTAATAAGTAAGACCGACACATGGCTCTTCCTGGGCAAGATGACTGGATGTTTCACATCTGGATGCAATGCAGCATGCTCCAAGCGTCCACCCACCCTGAGAACACCATGTTCGTCTAAGAATGGGTTTAATTTATGTAATCTGTTAGTCTTGTTTTTGGTACTAACTTCTTCATTTTGTTGCAGGCTTTGGATCTCTTCAGGAAAGGCGGATTCCTGCACCATTCGAATGATGGTAAGTTCTGCTTCTTTCCTTTCTTCCAGACTTGTTGCCTTACAGGTCTTTGGCTGTAAACCTTTGATTTCCTTGGCAAATCGTTTCAGCCTAGCGATAGCCTTTACAGCTCTTCCCCAGTCTGAAAACCTTTGGATACGGTCAATTAGCAGTGATTCTTCCTTGGCCTGAGTCTTAAAGACTTGGGCCTTCCGAAGCTCTGGATCGTCGATGGCAACTTCTCCCACCTTAGCATCTCTACTCTGAATCTTATTCTGCCATATAAACTTTGGACCAGTAAACCAATTGGAAGCGATTAGCTCTTTAGCCATAAGACCTCTGGAAGCATGATCTGCTGGATTGTCTTCCGAGCTCACATGGTTCCATTGCCTAGGGTTTGTGCTTTGCTTGATACGCTGTATGCGATTTGCCACGAACACGTGGAAACGTCGCGCCTCGTTATTAATGTACCCAAGTACCACTCTTGAGTCTGTCCAGAAGTATTCCTCTAGATCCTTGATCTCCAATTCTTTCTTAAGCAAGTCACTTGTTCGGACTGCTACAACAGCTGCTGTCAGTTCAAGCTTTGGGATTGTGGTGATCTTTGTAGGAGTGACCCTTGCCTTGCCCATGACCAACGAACAATGAACTTCACCCGATGCACTGGTCACCCTGAGGTAAGTGCATTCCCCATATCCTGTTACACTTGCGTCAGCAAAGTGATGGAGTTCATACCGTTGAACCTTCCCAAACGTATGTGGAACATGGCAGCGCGGGATTCTTATGTCAGCCAAATGTGGTAACTCCAAAAGCCAAGACTCCCATTGTGGTCGTAGATCATCAGGGAGTGGGTCATCCCAGCCGACTCTTTCGCGACACATCTGTTGCAGAACTTTCTTCCCCATAAGAACAAATGGAGCAATAAATCCAAGTGGGTCATAAATAGAAGCAACTGTTGACAAAATTCCTCTTCTAGAGAGTGGCTGTTCTTTGACAATTACTCTGAACTGGAAATGGTCTGATGTAACACACCATTGAACTCCAAGGGCTCTTTCAATGTGTGTTTCTCCCAAATCCATGTCCAAGTTATTGGCCCCAACAGCACATTCTTCCTTAGGAATTGATGCCATAACTTGCTGACTGTTAGATATGAACTTGTGCAACCGCAACTTGCCAGTACAACATAGTTGCCTCGCTTCTCTGACCAGCTGTATTGCTTCATCCACAGTTGATACACTTGTAAGTCCGTCATCAACATAGAAATTTCTTTCTATGAACTTCATGGAAGCTTCACTGAAGCGATCTTGACCTTGGGCTGCTATGTGCTTCAAGCCAAAGTTGGCACAGCCAGGTGATGATGCGGCCCCAAACAAGTGCACCCTCATCCTGTACACTGCAGGTTGAGCCTCGAGATTACCTTCGTCCCACCAGAGGAACCTCAGATAGTCTTGATCCTCTGCCTTGACGTGAAACTGATGAAACATACGCTCAATGTCGCACATTACAGCTATTGGAGCCATACGAAATCGGCAGAGGACACCAACTAAGGCATTGGTCAGTTCAGGACCAGTTAACAAGTAATCGTTCAGTGACATGTCTTGGAACCTTGCTGAAAAATCGAAGACAACTCGAATCTTTGTTGGTTTCTGGGGATGATACACGCCATGGTGTGGGATGTACCACACGGGTTGGTTGTTTAGCTCATCAATTGGGACCCTTTCAGCATCTCCGCGACTAATTGTTTCTGTCATGAATGCTACATAATCCTTGTAGTATTGTTCATCTCTCTTAAGTCGTTTTTCCAAGCATTTGAGACGATGAATAGCGCACCGCTTATTGTCTGGCAATTGTGGCTTGTCTTCCCTGAATGGCAGAGGCATTTCATAATGACTGTCGTCCTTCTGTCGAATACCATCCTCCATTATTTGCAAAAACCTCAGGTCGTCTTGCGAGATGTGATGGTCCTCTACTGATCTTTCATTGAAGTCTGACTCAAGCAATTTGAGTACATCTGGTGGTGTGACCAGCTCTTTAATTTGACTCTGACATATGTATCGTACTTCATTTGCAAGACTTTGACCAGAACTTGGTGTCACTTGTTTGACAACAATCCTATTACTTAGTCCGATAGCATCACCATTGTCAAAACAGGGATTGCTATAGCCAACTATGCTCCAGCCGAGGTCTGTTCTTTGAGCAAATGGCTGACCATCTTCCCCAGACACTACTTCTCTTGGTAAGAGTGCTTGTGGACAATTGTAACCTACAAGAAGGCCAATGTCGCAGGTCTGTTGAGGAGCAATCTTCTCTGCAATATGCTCCAAATGTGACCATGCTCTTGCAGTCTTGGGTGTGGGAATATGTGCCTTGTTAGCAGGGATGAAATCTCTTGAGTAGGTCACAGGGAGTGAAATTTTCTTTGGAGAGTAAAACCCTCTCACCTGCAGACCAGTCAATCTTTGACATGGTATGATTGTACTTCTTGAGGACATTGTGGACAATTTCAGTTGCACTGGTTTCTTTTCTGTGTTAAGAACATCTGCTACTTCTTGGAGCATGAAGGTCGTATCACTCTGGGTATCCAGAAGGGCATAAATCAATACTTCAGAATCTGGTTCACTTACTGTGGATAGCCACACTGGAATGATGGTAGAAGTATGAGTGCTCATAACGCCTTGTGTAACCTTGTTAGATGTTGCTTCAGTTGGAACCTCTTTACTTTCCTTCGATTTGTCCACTTCCTTTAATGGTTGTTTCCATTTCCCACGTTCATTTGAATCCTTAGATTGTCCTTCTTTTCTTTCTTTAACACGGTCCTCGTGTAGACAAGTTGGATGTTTCCTCTTACAGGTTTCACAGACACTTCTGCTTTCACAAGCCTTTGAGTGGTGGCCTGTCTTCAAACATCCAAAGCATAGCCTTGTAGTCTGTATAAACTTGACTCGTTCAGCAACAGCCTTTCCATAAATTTCCGGCACACATGGAGGTCATGCCCTAGCTTCTCACAAAAGATGCATTTTGTAACATCTGCCCTCCCACCAGTGCTACTTGCTAGCACCTTTGCACCAATACTCCTGATTTTTGAAGGTCTTGTCGTGTGACCTTCACTTGATTTTAGTGCATGCAGAGATGTCACTGGATTGCAGGCTATCTTGGCTTCCTTTGTGACAAACTCCACAAACTTACTGAAAGTAGGAAAAGCTTCAGTTTTTTCTTGTATTTCCACAACTCTTCGATTCCATCTTGACGTCAGCCAATCAGGAAGCTTTGAAAGAATCTTCTGATTTTCATTACAATCTCCAAGGATTTCTAGACTCTTAATTTGTGATGTTGCAGCTTCACAACTTCTTAGAAAATCTGCAAATTCACGGAGTTCACAGCTTTCCTTTGATCCTATATTTGGCCATGAGTTAAGCTTGTCCCTGAAGGCTTTAGCTATCACAAACGGGCTTCCATATCTTTCTTCAAGAATGCCCCATGCTGCATGGTAAGCTGACTCTGTTCCTAACAGGAAGTAGCTCTCAATGGCTGTCTTTGCTGGACCTCCGACATACTTGCGCAAGTAATAGATTTTCTCATTTACTTGTATTGCCTTTCTGTCTATCAATGTTTGAAATGACATTTTCCAGTCCCTGAACCTTAGTGGGTCTCCGCTGAACACCACTGGCTCTGGTATGGGGAGACGACTTGCACTGATGGACTCTGCTAGAGTTTTTATGAGAAGCATGGTGTCCTCATGATGTTTATCTGTTGCAGGTTGGACTGACTTTGCAGGCTGTGCTTGAGATAAATGCTGAGACGAAGACATCTTTGCAAGGGTTGGAGGTTTCTTTATCTTGGGATCAAAAGCTTGAAGCAGCTCCTTTATGTCAGAGTCTGAATCTTGATCATAAACCTCCATACGTGCCTTAGCAGCATTAAGTCGCTTAATTGTCTCCAAGCGTTCCAGCTCTCTACGTTTCACTTGCAGAGCTTTCTTTCTGGCAGCATTTTCTGCCTCTTGCTGTGCTACTCGTTCCCTGTTTTCAGCCTCAAGCTCTTCAAGCTCCTGTAGGTGGCGCTCTTCCTCTTCATGAATTTCTAAGGCTGCTTGAGTGGCCGCTACTTCGGCAGCAGCTTCTTGTTTCCTTAAAGAACACAGGCTTGCTCGCTTCGACCTTACACTCCCTGCAGACAGGAAGTCCGAATGTGATTGGCGAAAGCTTGACTTGGATTTGCGTGAGTCAGTATGTGACCGCAAAGCATTACGATTAGATAGGGGCCATTCCTCAGGCTGTCGGTGTTGACCCTCATCCATAACTTGTATGCAATTTATTAATGACTCCACAATTGTATTTGTGACTGACTCGCACGTGTCTGTTCTTCGACGAGTGTCATTATCAGGGGTAATGTGTTGACGTAATTCTTCATAGATACGTCTAAGGTCAGAGGATGAATTTGTAATTCCATCTATGAGCTCTTGTAAAATATCATTAGGTAGATCTGCTGTCAATGACTCTTTTGCAGCTTTAGCTTGAGACTTCCACTTTTCATAGAAAGATATGAATTGTTTTTTAAGTTTCTTAACGTTCTCTTCTGGGAGCTCTTTACCCTTATCGGTAAGTTTCCGGGTTCTTTCACTTTTTCTTGGTTCTTGTTGTGTATCACCAGTGTCTGATTTGTCATCAGCAGGTGCTACTTGTGTCTCAACACCTACCTGGGTTTCTATCTGCTGACCTGCACTTTCTACATTACAAGCTGAATGCTGTTCTTCCATTTTAATATTCTGTGTTTTATCTGACTTTGTTTAAATGAAAAAACTATATTAAATAAACTATTTGTTGCAATTACAAGTGTCTTCCTTCACACTCTTAAGTACAATATTTGAATCTATAGATTTAACACTAATGAACTCAACAGAATTCAACATAAGTTTAAATGAAAACTTTGTAAATTAGACTTCACTTTCAATAAATTACACTTGGCATTACAAGCTACATTAATAAACCATATGACAATGTAAAGTGATTTGCTTTCTTAATAAACTTAGATGCCTATAGTGGCAATGACTTAACCATTTACTTTAACTTAAATCAGAGTTGAACATCAATTCACAGTATAGAATAAGACCTATGCAAAACCTCAATACTTATGCAAATGACAAACTTCACACTTTAAAGTATCACTTAAATAGCAATTGCTAGGCTAATTCACTTGTTGACTTAAACCTAGCAATGCAAACGAACTTAAATGTCTTGTCTAGCAGTTGTGGCTAAGTCCACTTATTTGGCTTTAACTCAACAATGCTAATACACTTCGTTTATCATTTACCTCTTAGCCTATGTTAAAAGGTACATGCACAGTCTTATCTGATAGATGAAACGATGATCCAACTTGAAGGGTGCTTGCTTAAACCATGGAGCGTGGTCTTCTCCCAAACGAGATGAATCGCTGCTAGTTGGGCTACTCCAGCTTCATGCTAAGTAACTAGGTGAGTCATCAATTTTCCAACGAGACGGTCGAAGTGTTCCTGGAGGTGATGTTGACGTTGGGTCATCTACTTCAAGGACGATGTTCTTTCTCACCAGTAGCGACGAACAGGTTGAACATGCTGAACTTCACAGGCGAGGAGAAGGTGTCGTTCTCTTCTGGAACTGCTAACAGGCGAATCCTCACCGTCTAGCACGTTAGCACGATTCCCCCTCACTCACGCTTCTTCTCAGGTTCCGAAGACTCTCTCCCGCAGAGTTTCCTTGCAACTTCACTCAATCCTTGCGATGAGTTCTCACTGTAGCTCCCCCCGGTTCAATGACAACTTGCGAATTCTTTTGACAGGCAATTTATTGTATGTACAACATACATAAGGTCTTGCTTTGCCGTGAGAACTAAAAAGACATAAAACATATGAATTTACACACTACACAATGAAACATATAGCTAAACGTAATATAAATTGAAATGACATATACACATACCTCATTGGCCGCACAACCAAAGGGAGTAGGTGAAACTTGTTGTCATTTTCTTAGCTTTCTTTTAACCTTAAACTTTAACTTATTAACTATCAAAGCACTAATGATGCTGATGCTGTATGAGCATGCTACACAGGACTGCCGTGGCTGCCACCTGCTTGGTCAAATGTGTGCCACCAATTCAATTCCCCAGTGCAACACATTCCAATTCCTACACTTGCATTCAGCAATTACATAATGACAGTAATAATGGCAAATGTACATTACCTCAACAGTATGCTTAAACTAAAATAATCAAGAAAATGTGTTAATCAAAAATAATAAACACAAAAACTCTCTGGCAGTTACAATTATGTTCTAATGCACGGAATTTCACTGTTTTGTCAGCTGACAAATGTAGGTCTGTGAGAACTTTTCCTTTCTCCTTTGGTTGTAATCCACCATATGGATAATTTTCAGTTTTCACAATTGGCATCTACTGTGTTTGATCCTTTATTTAAGTAAAGTGCTTCTGAACACTTAGACCTCACCCTGATTGCAACGACTCCATCATTAGCATTTCACGCTTTAACGTTTAACTAAGATTAATGAAATGGAATCATTTATCAATGAAACGGAACAGACATAATAAAATACCTATTTTAAGTTAACCGTTTGTTCACGTTAACTCAACTGAATAATAATCCCTGGAGATTCAGGATGTACAGCATACCTCATTAGTTAATGTAAAAAAAACTTTTAACAGTATGTGATGTTATTTAAGATTTGTTTATCATAAATTCATGATTTGTTTATTGTTAATAACTATATCAACTAATTTGGAGATTTAACCGTATGGTTTTCAAATTTGACCATGATTGCGTGTGGCTTGCCTGAGGCAGGCAACTGTCAAAAGTCAAAATATGTCTTGGAAAATATTTATATATCTTGGAAATGAATCAGCCTAAAGGTTTTCATTTAGGAAGGAACAGTGACAACATGTACACACAACTATGCTTGCTACCATACTATACAAAGTAACAAAATAAAGATAAACTAACTGCTAAAGGTACGCACTGTAAATGTCAAACATACAGTTTGTTTAGGGAAAGTCCTGCAATGCTGGTTTTAATGAGAAATGAATTCATTATTCAAATTCTCCCAAGACGCACCGTATAGTAAACGTTAAGCAGTGGATATGTTCAACTCACCTTCAGCATTGCCATCAGGGCAGATGATGCACCATAGCAAGAGAGCCAACAGGGTCTTCATTGCCGGCTGTTCCTTCATCCTCATGATTAGCTGTTCACTAAATGTCCTTATAATATCACAATTCTACGTCTAGTTTAGGCTCGTTCAAGTGATATTATTGAATGTTGAAATGAATCACATTAGATAAAGACCTAGATAAAGATAAAGCCCACCCCTTTCTTTCTCTCCTGCCAACCAACCCCTTCCACAACCGTTTTTCGCTCGAATTGTTTCTCTCCCTCTCAGACCCATACTCACCACACACACACACACACACACACACAAACACACTCATACACACACACACATGTCGCAGTCCTTAGATAACCTGTATGAGCACATCACACATTGCATGCGCTGTGGTTTCCATTTTTTTTTTGTAAATCAAGTAAGGCTGAATTTGTCTTTAGAAGTTGACGTGAACATGGCCTAAATAAGACAGGAACCCACCCCTCTCACACTTTCTCTTGTTCGCTCTCTCTCTCACACACATTAACACGCACCTTTAGGCCTGAGTGCAGTCTATGGGCTGTGGTTTCCACTTCATCTTCTTCATCTTACAAAACTTTGGTTCGCTCTCGCCTATTCTCGTCAACAAATCACTCTCTCCTTCCCCGTCTCCTTTCTTTGCATGACTTCATAATGTGTTTGCAGTTGCTAAAATAGTTCCTAGCTTCCTCAGAATGACTTCTAAACAAACAAACTTGACTCTGGAGAGACTGCATGACAGATTCAAGGGACTAGACTCCCATCTGTGCCTTGAGTAAATGTGTTTCTGTTCAGCTCTGAAAGAGAAGTAATAAGGTATACTAGTCTGCATCCATTTTTACATCTAATGAAACCTAACGTCTCTCAATTTCAAATGCTTAAACAATTCACTCATAACGTGGCAGACCTTGAACTTGAGAAACTGATAAGGAGTGGTTTTGCTAATGTTTTAATTAATTTATTAGTTTACAGAATGGGGAGAGAAGGAGTTGTCGCCAAGCGGCAAGCAAGAGTTTTTAGTTTGCGTGTTGGGCACACAGCCTGGTGTGTAAAACATGTCGAGCTGTGTAGCTCTGTGGCTCTGTGGTTGCTGGTCTGCTCACTGGCACGAACACCTCCTGTGCCCACGGCTGCAGCATGGGGCCCAGTCAGGGACAGCGCAGCGCAATGCAGGAGGCTGATGCATGCATTGTGACATACTCTGTGTTCTAACCCGTCCTTGTTTTAAAGACAGGATGCACATCTGCATGTGTGAATATTGATGGAACTGAATACGGCTGTTTGTTGTGTCATACATGAACTAAGTGCCCACATTATTTTGTATGATATTTCCATTCTATTTTGTGTGTGTGAGAGAGATAGATAGAGACATAGAGAGAGAGAGAGAGAGAGAGAGAGAGAGAGAGAGAAAGTGTGTGTGTGTGTATGTGTGTGTATTTGAGTGTGTGTGTTAGTGTGGCTTGGGCCGCATATTTCTGTCTGAACCCGACCCGAGTCTGAGATAGTAATAACGGAGCCCGACCCGAACCCGACAATCATTCTGTTTTGATGTCTGAACCCGACCTGAGACCAACACAGTCAAAGAAAGCTGAAGCACTCAGTTTGTGTTTCCCTGTCACACATTCTTACAGCTTGTCTGTATACCCAGATTAGTCTACACTTGTGGGCAGCTTCTACATGGAAGTCAAAACCCGTTGTTTTATAAGCTGTATCGTTGGGTAGATTGTTTTAACATTCACATACATACACACACACACACACACACACACACACACACACACACACACACACACACATATATATATTAAAGAATGTCATCAGCAGTTGTTCACACATACATTTCTAGTGCAGACAGCAAGTATGGTTAACTAAATTGTTAACCAACAATAAGGTCAAGCAAGAATAGTTGAGCAAAATGACAAGTTCCACAGAAGACACATCCTTTATACATTTTGGTCTGAACCCAAACCCAACTGCCAGGCCCTGCAGCTATTCATCCTCTAGTGTGTGTGTGTGTGTGTGTGTGTGTGTGTGTGTTTCCACCACTATTATTTGGGGACTCAAAAGTGCCATCTTGTGGTGATGATATAGTGGTTACATGGATTCGAATAACTGGCTTAGTCGGACTGAAATCGAATTATCCGTTTCATGTAAACACCTTTGTCCGACTATGTGCGGTCCGACTACGATCCAACTAACACCCCTGGATAACTCGATCCGATCCAGTTGATAGTTCGACTATTGCGGCATGTAACGGTGAATTGGAT
Organism: Clupea harengus; assembly: GCF_900700415.2. NCBI lineage: Eukaryota > Metazoa > Chordata > Actinopteri > Clupeiformes > Clupeidae > Clupea > Clupea harengus. The sequence goes on from NC_045153.1 coordinate 11,767,926, forward strand.
AAGGAACTGGACTTTGCGTCTTTGCGCATGCTCCCTCTCTCCCTGCCAGGTCGTGACCCGGAAGACGAAAGAGGGATAAGTTGTCTCAACTGTTCATACTAATGACACGGTTTTTTATGAATATCCTGCAGACTGTCTCACAAGCTTATTCTTGTTGATTATGAACAAACATAACAGAAGAGGTCCGAAGATATGAGCACCTTTACAACCCCTCCTTAAACACGTATAAGGACGTTCCACATTGTATTTGCTTAAAACACACAGCAGTACTGTCAAATCAGCTGTCACTCGGCTATTACCTGACCAAGGTTCCATGGCAATGTTCCGAAAGCCCATTTTTCCGACAGCCCGCTGTTCCGAAATTGTGAGTACAGCAACGTGAACCACTATAGCCCACATGCACATCCCAATGAATCACACAATCATAAACATATAAATGCCTTTATTTCACAAGCATTAACTTGAAATCGGAATATTATTATACACACATGCATTTGCATTGCGATGATACAAAAATATTTTTATGATTGCCAACGCATGCATGCTTTGTCAGTGCTTGACAAGATCTGCGTAATGTCCTGCGACAATCTGCCGGTGATTTCCTTCGCATGAGTGGTAGCCTACCCCATATTCAAAACCAGAGTAGGCTAAGTTAACAAATATTGCCTAGGAAAAGTTATATGCGTGATAGCCCGGTGAGCGTCTCCGCTCTGCTGTGCAAATGAAATGCTGTGTGTGTTTTGTGCCACTTAAAATATTTCTAAATTTTGCCAGGGGGACTATTTTTCGGAATTTTGAGATTTCGGAATATCGGGCTTTCGGAACACTGGGCCGTCTCCCCTGACCAATACCTGTCAAACTCGGTGATACTATTCACAACTAATTTGTTCTTCATTCTATCAAATATGATGACATTTGGTATTGTGCCGGCGAGGCACGCGTGAGTTTAGTTTTGTTCAGTTATCTGGCGCTGAAAAAAACCACGAATAAGTACTCTCAAATCAGAAAGCCAATCAGCTGTCACTCGGCTATTACCTGACCAATACCTATAAAACTCGGTGATACTATTCAAAACTAATTTGTCCTTCATTCTATCAAATATGATGACATTTGGTATTGTGCCCGCGAGGCACGCGTGAGTTGAGTTTTGTTCAGTTATCTGGCGCTGAAAAAAAACACGAATAAGTACTGTCAAATCAGAAAGCAAATCAGCTGTCACTCGGCTATTACCTGACCAATACTTATCAAACTCGGTGATACTATTCACAACTAATTTGTCCTTCATTCTATCAAATATGATGACATTTGGTATTGTGCCCGCGAGGCACGCGTGAGTTTAGTTTTGTTCAGTTATCTGGCGCTGAAAAAAAACACGAATAAGTACTGTCAAATCAGAAAGCAAATCAGCTGTCACTCGGCTATTACCTGACCAATACCTGTCAAACTCGGTGATACTATTCACAACTAATTTGTCCTTCATTTTATCAAATATGATGAAATTTGGTATTGCACCCGTGAGGCATACGTGAGTTGAGTTTTGTTCGGTTATTTGGCGCTGCCCTCTAAAGACAAGAGACGTGACAGGTGGATCGAGATATTTTTTCCGTAAATACCTTTACCTAAATACCTTTATAGACAACATCGATCATACGCTCCCATTGCACTCAAACAACCACACTCAAACGAGGAGATATTGTATCAATTAGCCTATTATGTATTGTATTAATTGCACAGAGTTCCAGTGGCGCATGCAGCCGTACGCACTGTGCGTACCTTCTGCTACGCGAGAAGAAAAAAAAAATATCATGAACGCATATTTATTACAATGGGGAAACTATAAAATCGGAGTACAGACAACTAATGCCCAGCGTTGACGATGCAGATACAGAGCTGGAAACAGCTAAATGAGTTACAGCCAAAACGCAGTGAACTTTATCAAACCCTGGAAAGTTCGGCAAATTTCTACCCAAACATTCATTGCGTCCTGAAGGTCTTGTTGACAAGGCCCGTTTCCACAGCCTCTGCAGAGCGGTCATTCAGTACAATGAGGTGTCTTAAGACATATCTACGAAAAGACTGACTGGACTTGCTCTCATGAATATTCACACAGATTTGGAAATCGACAGCGAAGAAGTACTAAAACAATTTGATGCAACTGGCAGAAGGGCAATGCGTTTAGGCTGTAACCCATTATTTGCGCGCGTGTGTGAATGTGCGTGCGTTTCCCTCGCCTTTTATCTTTCACCTTTGAATAATGTAACTTATAAACACATCGGCCCAGCAGAAACAAACAAACAAACAAACAACCCAAGAGGCAACACGCATTTCTGGACCGATGAACAGACGCGATTCATGCTCAATCAACTGTTGTTGTTATTGGTAGTGGTGAAGAGGTCAAGCGGAAAGGGCTGTATCACCAGTAGTTGTAATGAAAACAGCGCCACCTATCGTATCGGATATGACATGCTTTCGGCCAATGATTCGATTTATTCACTGCCATGTATATTGGGATAATAGCACTTGCCCCAAAAGATAGCATAGTCCGACTAAGCAAAGATTCGAATTATACCATCATGATATAGAGCACGTCAGTGCTTGTGTCACTTCTTATATAACAATTTGTTATGAAATGTTTATTTGTGATCTAAGTACCTGTAATTTCACTCATTTAAAATGCTTTTGAGTAAAATATTTTTTTTATAAACAGGAAGGCCATGTTCAAATTATTTTTCAACCTTTTTATTTTGAGATGAGCCACATTTGAGGTTGGTTTGGCCTGGTTTAATACATCGAAGGATATCAAGGGAAGAAATAACATGCACAGAACATTATTACAATTGCAGTGCTAATGAACAATGAGCTAGCAAAGTGAGGGTGTGTTATTAAAAACAGACAAGCTCAGTGACTGTGTCACCGGTAAAGTCTGGTAAAAGCAGGATAATGGCCTTTGAGATGGCCAGGTGTACAAGAATACTTGGCAGAGTAAACTCATCTTTACATTCTCAAATTCTCTGCCACCACCTCCTCCATTACAGTTATATATCACTAAACACATAACCTTTATACACTACCTGTAAGTGTGTTACGCTAGCCTACATAGTGGCACATACCATCAGAACACCATAGGCCCAGGGACAATCAGACACTTCTGTAAATGGAGGTCACTATGACAGTACCAATAGTTAATAATGCTTCTTCCAATAATAGTTAAGAAAAAATACAAGAACAGAAATAATTGAACAGTATGATCAGAAAACTTGCTAAATATGACAGTAATTACAGGGGCTGACTTTTCCATCATTCAGCTGTAAGAACTCTTGATTGGAAATTCTCTGCTGTGGAATACATCACCACAGTAACAAGGTCATGTGGTGTCTTTTCCTGTCCAATTTTAAACAATATTAGGATGATTAAATGAATCACAAATGGTCTAAAATCAAATAAAGCAATGGGTGGAAGGCATCTCCTTTCATTCATACTGTCAAAACCAGTACATTAAAATGTGTGTGACCGAATAATATTTCAGGGTTAATTCTTAGTTTTAACTTTTATATTATATTATTGTTTGAATTTAATATTGATATTAAATAAAACATATTTTTATTAAAATATTTATTTTTCAGTATTCACCAGGAGATGCAGTTGTGAGGACTTAATTTTTGATTGAAGCACTGAAAAGCAAACATTAAATGTAAAATAATATTTAGAATTATGAATTAACACGAGAAACTCAGGTTCTGAAAGTTATAAAATAAACCTTTAAAAGCACAGAAGCCAATGGAGATCCCCATGATTAGGAACACAACACTGCTGGCACAGATGTAAACAAATGGAAGCCATTCCAGATCTGGCCTTGAGTCATGTGTAGAGTCAGATTTAGAGTCACATTTACTTTATTAAACTGATAGATGATATATGCATATCTATTAATATTTATGTATAAATATTTTATTGAATTGACTGATGACACAGATACAGATAGAAAGAAAGAAAGAAAGAAAGAAAGAAAGAAAGAGATCATTGTGTAGCCTGTAGTCAGAGGTGTAACTCACGTTTTTTGCATCCATGTAGAATCAGGAAGGAGATCGGGGGCATCACCAGAAGGGTCACTATGCCCCAACAGACGTACACATAAAAGAGCCACTCCTGGTCTGGATCAGTATTACCTGTTTCTGATGAGGGAAACAGAGGTCAAAGTTTACTTTACTTTATTTATTAATTTTTAGCAATACACAGAAAAATATGTTAAATTCCTTGTGCTATTGGTTGGGGTCTTCCCACAGTGGCCAATCCCCTCACTGTCACAAGTACTCAACAACCTAACCTAACCAATATAACAACTGCCCAACCATAGATCCTGAGCAGCAGGATACAACAACAACAACAAAGCTACTATCGTGACCATTACACTGGGGTTTTCAAATAGGCAGCTTCCTTTTCATTTAATGTGTAGAAAACATGTCAAGCAAGGTCCACAAAACAAAAGGAACATAGCTGAATTGCTGACAAACACAACAGACAACTAATGTGCTAACAAGTAATTAGTTACCAATATTATTATCATCAAATGAAAAAAGAAATATTTGATCTTACTTGTGTTGTAGGTTGTGTTTTCCAATGGGTCAACACCTAAGAGCGATAGTAAACATGATATATAATATATGCAAACACCCGCAAAAAACAGTAGAAGACATAAAAACTTCACTTACCAGTGACAGAAACACTGATTGAATGTCCAACAGCGTAGGCAGAACCACTACATCTATATAAACCTCTGTCATTCTTTGTTATGTTTTTGATCTCCATATAGGATATAATGAGATGTCCTTCAGGGTTGTCTGGCATCTGAACTATTTTAACATTAGGATTTTCAGTCAGTGATGTGCAGTTGTACACGTCCATCATTTTGCACCATGTGATAATGGGTGGCTCCCCCCAGTATTTCACAGGACAGCTGAGTGTTAGGGTGCTCATCTCTAGAACCTTCAAAACAGTATTCCTCTGGACACGAACCTCTGGGAAGCATGTATTGTCTAAAGTAGAAATTAATGGTTACAAATGATTGTGTTCTACTGCACGGAATTTCACAGTTTTGTCAGCAGACAAATGTAGGTGTGTGAGAACTTTTCCTTTCTCACTCAAACTAGGCAATGTGGCGTTAGAAAATTCAGCTTTACTCATTGGTTGCAATCCACCACATGGAGAATTTTCAGTTTTCACAATTGGTATCTACTGTGTTTGATCGTTTATTGAAGTAAAGTGCTTCTGAACGCTTAGACCTCACCCTGATTGCAATGACTCCATCATTAGCATTTCACGCTTTAAAGTTTCATTAACTAAGATTCATGAAATGGAATTATTTATCAATTAAACGGAACAGACATACTATAAGACATATTTTTAGCTATTAGTTTGTTCACGTTAGCTTTTGAACTGAATAATAATTCCTAGAGATTCAGGATGTACAGCATACCTCATTAGTAAATGTAACAAAACTTTTAACTAGGGATGAGAATTGATAAGATTTTAACGATTCCGATGCCTTATCGATTCCTGCTTATCGATTCGATTCCTTATCGATTCTTTTATCGATTCTTATTGGGCAAGGGGTGAAAAAAAGAGCACAAACGGGTTTATTTACATTAATTTTCTTTTATATAATTTTCTATAATGCTGCACACACCATATAGAGTATGTATATACACATTAAAAAAAAATTAAATAATCAAAAACATTTAAACATATTCCTCTTGAACTTAAAATAAAACTTACATAACCTAAATAAAATGTATTCTGTTTAATTTAAACATGTTCCTAGAAATTAACCTAACGAAAATCTGGGGCATCTACCGTAGTAAAAGGGTACAAACCTTTCACCACAAACTTAGTCACTGCTCGGTGACATTCGTTGATCCTCTCCTCGGTAATTTTATTTTTCCCTGCCTCGAAGAAAGGATGGGCTAGAGGTGTACATGACGTGCTAGCTGTAGCCTGTGACCCAGACAGACTACCAGCCTCTGAACCGGTCTGACTCTGAACGTCATCAGCTAAATTGGATGGAAATGGAGATTATCTATATAGTGAAAGCTGGTTTACACAATGAAACAAATGGCACTAACAAAATCACTGAATTTGCTGAGCTGACATAAAGCCACATTAAGAGGGGAGGCAAACACTGCCTCTGCCTCAATGTAGGGGGCTGGAAATGGAAGATTCTATAGCCAAGCTAGCGTAGCTATATGCTACGTTTAATAATGGATTAAAAGACGATATGCTCAGTTTAATAATGGGTTGACACGAAAACGCGAACGTTTGCTGAGAACACACGCCCTCCGATAATTAACACCGTTACGATCAAACATTTCTCAAAACTGGACTTTCAATCCAAACGTGAAATGATCAATAATGGGAGACCAATGCCGGAGCTAAAATGTATGCTTCAAACGAAGGGACAGAAGATAACTTGATCGACTACACACAATAAAGGCAAATTGCTTCACACAGTCAAATGTTTGTGATCACTTTTGAAGAGTTCCCCTTGACAGAAAGAGATGAAGCGCCGACATTAGCTGAGCTGCTGCATGCATCGAAGACATGACATTCCTGTAATTTAATTCCATGCTGTGTGTTCAAATGCTTATTCATATTTGTTGTATTTCCTCCCTTCGACGAAATAGACTTTTTACACAGGTTACAAGTGGCGTAGGTGTCATTTTTGTCGTGTGAAATAGAGCCAAACTTTAGAACGCTTCTGCCTAGTTGCCAGGTTTGCTGCAGTCTGAAGAAGAAACTAAAAAAGTTCGCGCATGCGCAACGCCAAAAAGAACCGGTTCTCGATTCTCATCCCTACTTTTAACAGTATGTGATGTTATTTAAGATTTGTTATCATGATAAATTCATAAATATATTATATGTTTATAACTATATCAACTAATGAGGAAACTTAACCGTTAGGTTTTCAAATTTGACCATGATTGCGTTTGGCCTGCCTGAAGCAGGCAACTGTCAAAAGTAAAAAAATATCATCTTGGAAATGAATCAGCCTACAGGTTCCAGCTAAGAAGGAACAGTGACAACATGTGCACACAACTATGCTTGCTACTATACTATACAAACTAATGACTCAATGTCTTTCAGAATAAAGATAAACTAACTGCTAAAGGTTAGCACTGTAAATGTCAAACATACACTTTGTTTAGGGAAATGTCCTTCAATGCTGGTTTTAATGAGACATGAATTCAGCAGCTCATTCAAATTCACCAAAGACGCACCTTATAGTAAACGTTAAGCAGTGGGTATGTTCAACTCACCTTCAGCATTGCCATCAGGGCAGATGATGCACCATAGTAAGAGAGCCAACAGGGTCTTCATGGCCGGCTGGTCCTTCATTCTCAAGATTAGCTGTTCACTAAATGTCCTTATAATATCACTATTCTACGTCTAGTTTAACCTGGTTCAAGTGATATTATTCTCTGTCTGTTGGTCTGAGTTAAAGTGGTGAAATGAATCAAATTAGATAAAGACCTAGATAAAGCCTACCCATTTCTTTCTTTCTTTCCCCCCTTCCACTACCCTCTTTCGCTCTAACTGTCTCTAACCTCCACCACACACACACACACACACACACACACACACACACACACACACACACACACACACACACACACACACACACACAAACACACACAAAAGCAGTCCACAAAAGATGCACCACCTGTATGAGCACATCACACCAATGGGCTGTGGTTCACATTTTTTTTTTATCAAGGATGGCTGATGAACATGTCCTAGATAAGACAGGAACCCACCCACTCATAACGTGGCATACCTTGAACTTGAGAAACTGTTAAGGTCTTGTTTTTATTGTTAATGTTTTAATTAATTAATTTGTTTACAGAATGGAGAGAGAAGGAGTTGTTGCCAAGCGGCAAGCAAGAGTTTTTAGTTTGCGTGTTGGGCACACAGCCTGGTGTGTAAAACATGACGAGCTGCGTAGCTCTTGTAGCTCCGTTGTGTCTGGTCTGCTCTCCTCTGCAGGATAGGGCCCAGTGAGGGACAGTGCAGCACAACACAGGAGGCTGATGCAGGCATTGTGACATACTCTGTGTTCTAACCTGTCTTTGTTTTAAAGACAGGATGTACTTCTGCATGTGTGAATATTGATGGAACTCAATACGGCTGTTTGTTGTGTCATATATGAACTAAGTGCTTTTTGCATTATTTGCATGATCTTACTCATGTTTGTCTCAGTAAGAGCAAATAGCTGAGACCAGACTCATTAGCATTCAAATGGCTTTTGATAGGATTCAGGTTCTCCCGTAGCATTTGAACTCCTCCCCCTCAGATAGCCTCCTTCCTGCTATGAACAACCCCCCCTCCACTTTTTGTCCTCACCCCCAACAAAACAACAAACAAAAACAGGAAGGCCTTGTTCAAGTGATTTCTCACCCCAACTCTACTTTTTATTGTGAGATGAGCCACATTTTAGGTAAATTATGACATCTTTCGGCTGGTTTAATAAATTGATAGCAAAAAAAAATTGCATGCCCAGTACATTGATATGATACCAGTGCTAACAGGGTCTGTTATTACAAGCACACAAGCTCAGTGACTGTAGTTAAGTCTAGTTAAAGCAGGATAATGGCCTTTGAGATGGCCAGGTGTACAAACAATACTTGGCAGAGAAAACTCATCTTTACATTCTCGAATTCTCCACCACCTCGTTCCTTACAGTTATAAAATCAGTAAACACAGCCTTTATATAAATCCCACACTTCTCAAAATGGAAGTACTATGACAGTACCAACAGTACACAATATTTCTTCCAATAATATTTAAGATAGAATACTAAAACAAAAAAATGGACAGTGTTATTCGAGAAGTTCATTAGAGAAATTAATTAATTTTCAAAGGTGTTCTAAATATGACAGTCACTACAGGGGCTGACTTAAGAGGGCTGAAAGAGCTCTTGATTGGAAATTATCTGCTGCGGAATACATCACCACGGTAACAAGGTCCTGTGGTATCTTGTCCTGTCCAATTTTAAACAAAGGGTTAATTATTTGTCTGGACTTTTATATTATATTCATTGTTTGAATTTAATATTCATATAAATATTTTTAGATCTTTTTTAAGTCTTTACCAGGATATGCAATTGTGAGGACTTCATTTTCGATTGAGGCACTGAAAAGCAAGCATTAAATGTAAAATAATATTTCGAATTATGAATTAACACGAGTAGCTCAGGTTTTGACAGTTATAAAAGAAACCTTTAAAGGTACAGAAGCCAACGGAGATCCCCATGATTAGGAACACAACACTGCTGGCACAGATGTAAACAAATGGAAGCCATTCCAGATCTGGCCTTGAGTCATGTGTAGAGTCTGATTTGGAGTCACATTTACTTTATTAAACTGAAGTAAATGTGATAGATGATATATGCATACATATTTATGTATACCGTAATTTCCGGACTATTGAGCGCACCTGAATATAAGCCTCACGCACTAAATTTTTTAAAAATAATTATTTTTAACATAAATAAGCCGCACATGTCTATAAGCCGCAGGTGCCTACCGCAACATTGAAACAAATTAACTTTACACAGGCTAAAATGAATATCAAAACTAATACAATAGTTAGTTTTGCCAGTTAGATAAGTGCGCTGTTGCTTTAAGAGCGCACAGTCGCAAGAGTCAATCAGAAGCTAGAACGTTAGATTGAAGACAGACGCTAGTTTGGAACCAGTGAGCTAAAGAACTTGAAGACTGGATTTGTATTGTTGTAGACTTTTATTTTATTTTCTAAAGTGTTTTGAGTTGTGTTCTGTCTACGCTGGTAGACTGTGGTTATTTTGACATTAGTTAAGTTATTGAGAGATACTGAGAAATCGCGTGGAGCTAAGCATCCATGCGGCTGCATCCATGCTAGCATCCTAGCTCCACAAAGCCACCGTAAACACAAAGCCACTGTATACAGTCACAGGTATCATAATCCATAAATTAGCCGCATCGTTGTTTAAGCCGCGAGGTTCAAAGCGTGGGAAAAAAGTAGCGGCTTATAGTCCGGAAAATACGGTAAATATTTTCTTGAATTGACTGATGACACAGATACAGATAGAAAGAAAGAAAGAAAAATCATTGTAGAGCCGTAACTCACGTTTGCATGTAGACTCAGGAAGGAGATCAGCATCACCAGAAAAACAAGGGCCACTATGGCCGAACAGAAGTACACAAAAGAGAGACTCTCCGGTTCTGGATCAGTATCATCTGTTTCTGCAGAGGTCAAAGTTTACTTGATTTATTTATTTTTAGCAATGCACAGAACAATATGTTCAATTCCTTGTGCTATTGGTTGGGGACTTCCCTGCCATGTTCCCTTGGGGACATGCAAGTACTCAGCCAACAACCTAACCTAACCAATATATCGTAACGGTGTTAATTATCGGACGGCGTGTGTTATCGGCAAACTTTCGCGTTGTCATGTGAATCCATTATTAAACTGAAGTTATAGATTGTTAATCCATTATTAAACTTAGCATTTTGATTGTTTAACGGAATGGCCAATGTTTGACACTGTCCGATAACTGACATAGGTAAGCTAACAACTGCCCAACCATAGATCCTGAGCAGCAGGATACAACAACAACACACAACTGGCTGGAGACAACCGCAACACACGCCGCATGTTGTACCTGGGATCCGTAAAGGCCCACCTTCACAGTACAACATGTGCTGTCTGTAGCCCACAACTGCTTAACACAACAACATGACTGCTTAACCTTAGAACCTGAGCAACAGGATACAATGCCAACAACAAAGCTGCCTTCATTAGCATTTCACTGTTCACACAACAAAAGGTAAATAACTGATTTGCTGACAAACGCTCCAACATACTACTAACGTGCTAACAAATAATTAGTCACCAATATCATCATCAAATAAAAAAATAATATTTGATCTTACCTGTGTTGTACGTTGTGTTTTCCAATTGGTCAACATCTGATAGTGATAGTTCACAATGTTAAACTGAAGTAAATGTGATATATAATATATGCAAACACCCGCCCAAAACAGTAAAAGACATAAAAACTTCACTTACCAGTGACATAAACACTGATTAAATGTCCAGCAGCGGTGTCAGAACCTCCACATCTGTATAAACCACTGTCATTCTTTGTTATGTTTTTGATCTCCATATAGGATATAACGATATTTTCTTCAGTGTTGGCTTCCATCTGCTGCCATATTCTCACATTAGGATTTTCAGCCAGTGATGTGCAGTTGTCCACATCCATCAGTTTGCACCATGTGATAACAGGTTGCTCCTCACAGGTTTTCACAGGGCAGGTGAGTTTTAGGGTGCTCATCTTTAGAACCTTCCAAACAGTATCCCTCCTGATAAGAACAACTGTGAAGCATGTATTGTCTAAAGAGGGAATTAATGGTTATTAATGATTATGTTCAGTGGCCACAGTGGAATAGTAGAAAAATGACTGCCTTTTTTCAGAAGGCCTTCACAGATTCTTTCATACTACACAGAATTTCACTGTTTTGTCAGCAGACAAATGTAGGTGTGTGAACTTTTCCTTTCTCACTCAAACTAGGCAACGTGGCGTTAGAAAATTCACCTTTACTCATTGGTTGTAATCCACCACATGGAGAATTTTCAGTTTTCACAATTAAACTGAACAGACATAATAATGCTCATTATTAGTTTTTAGTTTGTTCACTTTAACTAATGAACTGAATAATAATCCCTAGAGATTAGTATTTAGTAGATTAGTAGATTAGTAATCCCTACATTAGTAAATGTAGCAAAACTTTTAACAGTATTTGATGTTATTTAAGATGTGTTTATCATGATAAATGCATACAAATATTATATGTTTATAACTATATCAACTAAAGGAAACTTAACCGTATGGTTTTCAATTTTGACCGTGATTGCGTGAGGCCTGCCTGAAGCAGGCAACTGTCAAAAGTCAAAATATATCATCATGGAAATTAATCATCCTTGAAGGAACAGTGACAACATGTGCACACAACTATGCTTGCTACCTTATTATACACACTAATGACACAATGTCTTTCAAAATAAAGATAAACAAACTACTAAAGGTAAGCACTGTGAATGTCAAACATACGTTTTTGTTAAGGGAAAAGTCCGAAAAATGCTTTCTTTAATGAGAAATGAATTCAGTAGATCATTCAAATTCTCCCAAGACGCACCGTAACGTTAAGCAGTGGGTATGTTCAACTCACCTTCAGCATTGCCATCAGGGCAGATGATGCACCATAGCAAGAGAGCCAACAGGGTCTTCATTGCCGGCTGTTCCTTCATCCTCATGATTAGCTGTTCACTAAATGTCCTTGGTCAGAGTCAAAGTGGTAAAATAAATCAAATTAGTTGAAGACCTAGATAAAGATAAAGCCCACCCCTTTCTTTCTCTCCTGCCAGTCCCCCACCCCCCATTCCACAACCTTTTTTTTTCGCTCAAATTGTCTCTCTCCTCCCTCTCACACCCATACTCACCACACACACACACACACACACACACACACACACACACACACACACACACACACACACACACTCTCTCTCTCTCTCTCTCTCGCTCTCTCTCTCTCACACACACACACACACAGAGATGTCACAGTCCTGTATGAGCACATCACACATTGCATGTGCTGTGGTTTCCATTTTGTCTTTAGAAGTTGACATGAAGATAAAGACAAGAGCCCACCCATCTCATACTTCCTGTCATTCGCTCTCTCTCTATGGGCTGTGGTTTCCACTTCCTCTTTCTCCCTCAGAGACTTAGAGCACTTTGGTTCGCTCTCTCCTCCTTTCGTCAACAATTCACCTTCCCCATGTCTCCTTTGCAACACTTATTATCTCATCAGGCGCTCTTCTTTCTTTTCATGTGTTTGCAGTTGCTAAAACATTTCCTATCTTCCTCAGAATTACTTCAAAGCAAAGAAACTTGACTCAGAAGAGACGGCATGACAGATTCAAGGGACTTTAATTAATTTATCAGTTTACAGAATGGAAAGAGAAGGAGTTGTCACCAAGGTTGCAGCAAGAGTTTTTAAGTTTGCGTGTTGGACACACATCCTGGTGTGTAAAACATGACGAGCTGCGTAGCTCTTGTGGCTCTGTGGTTTCTGGTCTGCTCACTGGCACGACCACCTCCTGCGAATACTCTGTATTCCAACCCGTCTCTGTTTTAAAGACAGGATGTTCATCTGCATGTGTGAATATTGATGGAACTGAATAAAACTGTTTGATTGATGTGTCATACATGAACTTTCCATTCTATTATGTGTGTGTGAGAGAGAGAGAGAGAGAGAGAGAGAGAGAGAGAGAGAGCGAGAGAGAGTGTGTGTGTATTAGAATGTTGCTTGGGTCGCATATTTCTGTCTGAACTTGACCCGAGTCTGAGACGGTAATAATGGAGGCCGACACGAACCCGACAATCATTCTGTTTTTATGTCCGAACCCGACCTGAGACCGACACAGTCAGTGAAAGCTGAAGCACTCAGTTCATGTTTCCCTGACACACATGCTTACAGCTTGTCTGTATACCCAGATTAGTCTACACTTTTGGGCAGCTTCTACATGGAAGTCAAAACACATTGATTTATAGGCTGTATCACTGGGTAGATTGTTTTAACACACATACACATACACATACACACACACACACACACACATATTACAGAATGTCATCAGCAGTTGTTCAAATATACATTTTCAGTGCAGACAGCATGTATTATTAACTAAATTGTTAGGTCAAATAAGAATAGTTTAGACAACTTCCATGGAAGACATCCTCTCTACATTTGGGTCTGAACCCAAACCCAACTGCCAGGCCCTGCCGGGTCCCATCAGGCTCATGTCAGCTATCCAGTGTCTCTGTGTGTGTGTGTGTGTGTGTGTGTGTGTGTGTGTGTGTGTGTGTGTGTGTGTGTGTGTTTGTGTGTGTGTGTGTGTGTGTGTGTGTGTGTGTGTGTGTTTCTACTACTATTATTTAGTGACTCAAAAGTGCCATCTTGTGGTGATGACATTCTAGAGCACGTCAGACGCCCTGTGCGTCCTTGTGTCACGTCTTATATAACAATTTGTTATGAAATGTTTATTTGTGATCTAAGTTCTTATAATTTCACTCATTTAAAATGCTTTTGAGTAAAATAAGTAAAATAAAAAACCAGGAAGGTCTTGTTCAAATAATTTTTCACCCTTTTTATTTTGAGATGGTTTATTAAATCAAGGGAAGAAATAATATGCACAGAACATTAATACAAATGCAATGCTAATGAGCTATGAGCTAGCAACCGGTAACGTTTGGTAAAAGCAGGATAATGGTCTTTGAGATGGCCAGATGTACAAGAATACTTAGCAGAGAAAACTCATCTTTACATTCTCTAATTCTCTGCCACTACCTCATCCATTACAGTTGTATATCACTAAACACGTAACCTTTATGAACTGCCTGCAAGCGTACTACTCTAGGCTACACAGTGGCACATACCATAAGAACACCATAGGCCCAGGGACAATCCCACACTTCTCAAAATGGAGGTCACCATGACAGCACCAACACTTAACAATGCTTCTTCCAATAATAGTTAAGATAAAAAATAATTGACAGTATAATCAGAGAAGGTCATTAGAGAAATGCATTCATATTCAAAGGTGTGCTAAATATAACAGTCATTACAGGGGCTGACTTGTCCATTATTTTGCTTTGGCCTTTTGCTCGGCAGCACCACGCTTATGGAACAGCTTCCCTGACCACCTAAGGGCAACGCAGACGCTGGACTTCTTTAAAGCTGGACTAAAAACATTTTTATTCAGGAAGGCATTTCTGGCCTTGTGTTTAAATCTTATGTTAAAATGTAAAAAAAATTCAATTATGCTTATGTTAACTAATTTTTATTTTATTGTATTATTAGAGTTAGTTTCTAATATGTTGGCACTCTGAGATTCTTCTGAATGAAGAGTGCATTACAAATTAACTGAATTATTTATTTATTTATTATCATTTAGCTGTAAGAACTCTTGGATATTCTCTACTGTGGAATACATCACCACGGTAACAAGGTCCTATGATGTCTTGTCCTGTCCAGTTTTAAACAATATTAGGATGATTAGATGCATCACAAATAGTCACAAATCAAATACAAGCAATGGGTGGAGGGCATCTAATTTCATTCATACTGCCAAAACCCTCACATTAAAATGTGTGTGACCTAATATTATTTCAGGGTTAATTCTTATTTTGAACTTTTATATTATATTATTGTTTGAATGTAATATTGATATTACATACAAATATTTTGAATTAAAATATTTTCTTTTTCAGTCTTTACCAGGAGATGCAGCTGTGAGGACTTCATTTTTGATTGAGACACTGAAAAGCACATTACATTAAATGTAAAAGAATATTTAGAATCATGAATTAACATGAGTAGTTCTGACAGTTATAAAACAAACCTGGCACAGAAGCCAGTTAAAATTCCTATGATTAGGCTGGCACAGATGTTAACAAATGGAAGCCATTCCAGATCTGGCCTTGAGTCATGTGTGGAGTCTGATTTAGAGTCACATTTACTTTATTAAACTGTAAATGTGATAGATGATATATGCATATCTATTTATGTATAAAGTAGTCAGAGCTGTAACTCACGTTTGCACCCATGTAGACTCAGGAAGGTGATCAGCATCACCAGAAAGACAAGGGTCACTATGCCCCCACAGATGTACACATAAGAGAGCCACCCCTGGTCTGGATCAGTAGTACCTGTCAAAGTTGACTTTATTTTTTTTCTTTAGTAACACACAGGACACAATTCCTAGTGCTATTGGTTGGGGACTTCCCTGCCATGTTCTCTTGAGGTCATGCAAGTACTACTTTTGTGAGCATTTCATTGGGGGTTTTTAAATAGGCATCCTTCTTTAAAGAGAAAACATGTCAAGCAAGGTCTACACAACAAAAGGAACATAACTGACTTTCTGGCAAAAACAACAGACAAGTTCTGTGTTAATAAGTAATTAGTTACCAATATCTACCTTCCTTGTTATCCTTCTGATCTCCATATAGGATATAACGAGATTTCCTTCAGTGTAGTTTGCCATCTGCTGCCATATTCTAACATTAGGATTTTCAGCCAGTGATCTGCAGTTTTCCACGTCCATCAGTTTGCACCATGTGACTACGGGTGGCTCCTCATAGTATTTCATAGGGCAGTTGAGTGTTAGGGTGCTCATCTTTAGAACCTTCAGAACAGTATCCCTCCTTACACGAACCTCTGGGAAGCATGTATTGTCTAAAGAGGGAATCAATGGTTACAAATGATTATGTTCTACTGCACGGAACTTCAGTGTTTTGTCAGCAGACAAATGTAGGTGTGTGAAAACTTTTCCTTTCTCACTCAAACTAGGCAATGTGGCGTTAGAACATTCAGCTTTACTCTTTGGTTATAATCCACCACATGGAGAATTTTCAGTTTTCACAATTGGTATCCACTGTGTTTGATCGTTTATTGAAGTAAAGTGCTTCTGAACACTTAAGCTAAATTTATGCTACTCCGGAGAGGCTCTCGTACGGGAAGTTAGAAAAATTAGTAGGTGCACGACAGCCTCTCCGAGGTGCTTGGAGAGAGCGGTTAAAATCTGAGAGGCGTTCCCTGTGTCCGACTCCGTGAAATCGGAGTAGCATAAATTAGGCATTAGACCTCACCCTGATTGCAACGACTCCATCATTAGCATTTTACGCAGATGTTTGTACTTGTCTTAGTGTTTCGTTTCATAGTGCCGTCTTAAATTATATTCTTTCATTACAGCCACATCGGCTCCACACACAAGACAAACAGGTTTCCTTTACATCGGTAAACATTTATTCTGCCAATATTGGCAATTTTGGGGGGGGAGAGAGACAGGCCGCAATCTAACCTTTGACTTCAGGTGATGAGGCTGCAGACAGTGGGGCAAGGGCTCGCGCTTGCGGGCCTAAATTGACGTAGGCTACCAACGCTGTGGCAGTGCATTGTGGGACTTGCAGTATTAGTGGTGCGTGCGACATACCGGCGGCCACGGCAGGCTAGCTGTGATAGACATAGTCTGGCGGGCCAAATAAAATGACACCGTGGCCCATTCAAATAAGTGGAACTTTGTGCACTAGAGGATGGGTAGCTGATCTGAGCCCGATGGGACCGTTGTTTTGACTTCCATGTAGAAGCTGCCCACAAGTGTAGACGAAGCTGGGTATACAGACAAGCTGTAAGCATGTGTGACAGGGGAACATTTTCATTGACTGTGTAGGTCTCAGGTCGGGTTCAGACATAAAAACAGAATGATTATCGGGTTCGGGTCGGGATCTGTTATTACCGTCTCAGACTCGGTCGGGTTCAGACAGAAATATGTGGCCCAATGGGAGGAGGCAGGACTAAAAGTGAAGGAGGTTGTTGGTCATAGCAGGAAAGAGGCTATCTGAGGGGAAGGAGTTAAAATGCTACGGGAGAAGCTGAATCCTCTCAAAAGAAATTTTAAGCTAATGAGTCTGGTCTCAGCTATTTGCTCTTACTGAGACAAAGACAGAGTACAGGAACATGGGTCACAGAGGAAGATCATACTAAATAATGTGAGCACTTAGTTCACGTATGACACAACAAACAGCCGTATTCAGTTCTATCAATATTTACACATGCAGAAGTACATCCTGTCTTTAAAACAAAGACGGGTTAGAATACAGAGTATTCGCAGGAGGTGGTCGTGCCATTGAGCAGACCAGAAACCACAGAGCCACAAGAGCTTCACAGCTCAACATGTTTTACACACCAGGCAGTGTGCCCAACATGCAAACTTAAAAACTCTTGATACCATACTATACAAACTAATGACACAGAGTTTTGAACAGAGTGATGGGAATTATTTATATCCCAAATATCCGAGACTCAGTCAGAGTGATGAATAACCAAGGTCCAGGTTTTATTCTTTCAATGATGCGCACCAGAGGAGAGCCACAGAATGTAAGCTGTTGGCATGCAAGGGGGGATGGATCCCTAAATGCTAATTATTACTTGGGAGTCACCGGGTCTCAGACAACACTGGGGTGTCATGATCAAAGACTCAAGATCTCTACATGAGGCTGAGGAAATCTCAGAGACATGTGGTCAGATTCAGAATACACAAGAGAAGCTTCTCACTTCTCATGTTTTCCAAATACACTAAACTTACCACTAGGAATGTAGTCCAGGCAAAGTAACTCATTTTGGAGCCAAAAATAGAATTAATTGTAAAATAATTTTTTTCAGCATAGATCATTTCTATGAGGTGTCCAGAACAACATACTAAAAGTCCTAAGAAATCCTAGTTGAGGAGATATGTTTAATTCTCATCAATCCGACATGTGTGCTAATAATGCCAACATGGTCTTCATTGCCGGCTGTTCCTTCATCTTCGTGATTAGCTGTTCACTAAATGTCCTTATAATATCACAAATCTATGTCTAATTTAGCCTCGTTCAAGTGATATTAAGTGACCATTTCTTCCTACATTTGGTTTATTAATTACCCACATGGATAGTGGTTTTCCTGTGATGAGAATCATTACCAAAGATGGGGTGTGCCCCCTCCGAAGAGAGATTACTTTACAACTCACAGAGACCAGAATTCTCAAGACTAATCGAGGCAGCTGTAGGACTGAGACACTTTACCACTCAGACTGACACCATTCAAATAAGTTCAAACATGATAAAGAAATTATCTTCCAATATAATATTTCATTTTAGTACTCTTACATTAATTTCTCTGCCCCTAGTTTAACCCTGGCATGGAAAAGCACAGAGAGAGAACCAGAGACATAGGTTTGAGATAAGAGTCTCCAGAGGGTGGGAATATCAACAATTGGGACAGTGCATCTCTGGAATGTTTGTTGGGGGCACCATAAACCAACACCTAGGCCCCAACAAATGAGTAGTTACCAGAGGAAGAAGGCCATCTGTGATTTACAGACTAGCACTACTAGTACAGAAGTCCCCATTCAATCGCAGAAGGAATTGTGTCCTGTGTATTACTAAAAATAAATAGATAAAGTAAACTTTGATCTCTGTTGCCCTCATCAGACACATGTGATACTGATCCAAACCAGGAGTGGCTCTCTCATGTGTACATCTGTGGGGGCATAGTGACCCTTGTCTTTATGGTGATGCTGATCTCCTTCCTGAGTCTACATGGATGCAAACGTGAGTTACAGCTCTGACTGCAGGCTACACAATGTCTGTCTTTCTGTCTGTCTGTGTCTGTCTGTCTATATGTATACGTAAATATGTATCATACATTTAAACAATAATATAATATGAAAGTTCAAACTAAGATTTAACCCTGAATTAGCATTCGGTCACACACATTTTAATGTCATGGTTTCGACAGTATGAATGAAATACCCTCCACCCATTGCTTTTATTTGATTTTAGACCAATTGCGATGCATCTAATCATCCTAATATTGTTTAAAATTGGACAGGACAAGACACCACAGGATCGTGTTACTGTGGTGATGACAGACAGCAGCAGTAGCAGCAGTAGCAGCAGCAGCAGAGCATATCCAATCAAGAGTTATCACAGCTGAATGATGGACAAGACAGCCCCTATAATTTTAGTACACCTTTGAATTTTAAAGAATTTCTCAAATGAATTTATCTGATAATACTGTTCAATTATTTTTGTTTTGGTATTTTGTCTTAACTATTATTGGAAGAAGCATTGTTAACTGTTGGTACTGTCATAGTGACCTCCATTTACAGAAGTGTGGGATTGTCCCTGGGCCTATGGTGTTTTGATGGTATGTGCCACTGTGTAGCCTAGCGTAGTACGCTTACAGGCAGTTTATAAAGGTTACGTGTTTAGTGATATACAACTGTAATGGATGAGGTGGTGGCAGAGAATTTGAGAATGTAAAGATGAGTTTTCTCTGCCAAGTCTGCTTGTACACCTGGTCATCTCAAAGACCATTATCCTGCTTTTACCAGACTTTACCGTCACTGAGCTTGTCTGCTTTTAATAACACACCCTAACTTTGCTAGGTCATAGCTCATTAGCACTGCAATTTTATTTTTTCTTCCCTTGATATCCTTAAATGTATTAAACCAGCCCAAACCCTCAAATGTGGCTCATCTCCGTAGTGTTGGGGTGAGAAATCACTTGAACAAGGCCTTCCTGTCTTTATTTACTTATTTTAGTCAAAAGCATTTTAAAATGAGAAATGAATGTAATTACAAGTACTTAGATCACAAGACATGTCAGTCTTGTGGTGAAATTGTTATATGAGAGGTGACTCAAGCACGCAAGGGGCGTATGATGTACTTGAGCCACAAGATGGCACTTTTGAGTCACCAAATAATAGTGAAACAAACACGCACGCGCACGCACGCACGCACGCACGCACGCACGCACGCACGCACGCATTTTAGTGAAAATGTAACGTAAAAATGAATAAGAATATGGTCAGTATCAGAAAATAACCCTAGGATGAACAGGACCCCGACGTGCAGCGGGCAGCTGACCAGTGGACTATATATTATGCTTTACATTTTGTTAATAGCACTGGTTTGTGAAAGATTTAATTTAAGTTTAAAAAATTCTCACAAATAAGCCAATGTTGTTTCAGCTGTTAACATTATCTGTTTCTCTTGCTCTCTCCTTCTTCCTCTCTCTCTCTCTCTCACATGCACACACGCACACACACACACGGCATACACGCACACACACATAGGTCATATCATGGGGCCTAGAGAAAGGGAGATTTCCTGTGTGATTGTCTCTGGCTTAATGACCTCAATGAGGTTTTGTCTTTCCTCGTGTGCTGTACCTGTACGTGCGCAGCGGGCAGCTTACCAGCGGACTATACATTATCCCTTACATATTGTTAATAGCACTAGATTGTGACAGATTTAATTTTAGCTATTGAAATTCTCACAAATAAGTAAATGTTGTTTCAGCTGTTAAAATTCTCTCTCTTCCTCTTGCTCTCTCTCTCTTTCTGTCTCTCTCTCTCACATGCACACACACACATACGACACACACACACATACGACCCACACATCTTTCAGGGTCCTCTCATTCTCAGAATATAAGCATGAGAGCAAATTAGGTCGTATGAGGGGGCCTAGAGAAAGGGAGATTTCCTGTGTGAGTGTGTCTGGCTTAATCAACTCGATGAGGTTTTGTCTTTCCTCATGTGCTGTACCTTATCATTTACAACATGTCTCTCAAACCCATACACACCACGAGTAGCTCTTAGTCTTCACTGTGGTCTTCTGTCATTTAGTTTCCTCTCAACTAGTATTACAGAACTTACAGAACATACAGAATTTATCTAGGTCTTTATCTAATTTGATTAATTTCATCACTCTAACTCTGACCAACAGAAACAGAGAATATCACTTGGATGAGGCCTGAGGTTCGTGTCAGGAGGGACAGGAAGGTTTGGAAGGTTCTAGAGAAGAGCACCCTAACACTCAGCTGTCCTGTGATATACAATGGGGAGCCACCCGTTATCACATGATGCAAACTGATGGACGTGGAGAACTGCAGACCACTGGCTGAAAATCCTATGTATGTCACAACGTCTGCATCAGCCTCCTGTGTTGCGCTGCACTGTCCCCCACTGGGCCCCATCCTGCATCCGTGGGCGCATGAGGTGGTTGTGCCAGTAAGCAGACCAGACACCATAGAGCCAAAAGAGCTACGCAGCTCGACATGTTTAACACACCAGGCTGTGTGCCCAACACGCAAACTTAAAAACTCTTGCTTGCCGCTTAGCGACAACTCCTTCTCTCTCCATTCTGTAAACTAATTAATTAATTAATTAAAACATTAACAATAAAAACAACACCTTATCAGTTTCTCAAGTTCAAGGTCTGCCACGTTATGAGTGGGTGGGCTCCTGTCTTATCTAGGACATGTTCATGTCAACTTCTATGCCCTCCTTGATAAAAAAAAAAAACACAGCCCATGAGTGTGAAGTGCTCATACAGGTGGTGCATCTAAGAACTGCTTTTGTGTGTGTATTGGGGGGGTGTATGTGTGTGTGTGGTGTGTGAGAGTGTGTGCGTGTGTGGTGAGTATATGTGTGAGAGGGAGATGACAGACAGTTAGAGCGATAGATGGTGGTGGAAAAGGGAGGGGGGGTGGTCTGAAAGGACAGAAAGAAAGGGGTGGGCTTTATCTTTATCTAGGTCTTCATCTAATGTGATTTATTTAAACACTTTAACTCTGACCAACAGAGACAGAGAATAATATCACTTGAACAAGGCTAAACTAGACGTAGAATTGTGATATTATAAGGACATTTAGTGAACAGCTAATCACGAGGATGAAGGAACAGCCGGCAATGAAGACCCTGTTGGCTCTCTTGCTATGGTGCATCATCTGCCCTGATGGCAATGCTGAAGGTGAATTGAACATACCCACTGCTTTACGTTTACTATACTGTGCGTCTTGAGAGAATTTGAATGATCTACTGAATTCATTTCACATTAAAGAAAGCATTTTTCGGACTTTTCCTTCAACAAAATGTATGTTCGACATTTACAGTGCTTACCTTTAGCAGTTAGTTTAACTAAAGACATTGAGTCATTAGTTTGTATAGTAGGGTAGCAAGCATAGTTGTGTGTACATGTTCTCACTGTTCCTTCCTAGCTGAAAACCTGTAAGCTGATGATATTGATATAAAATGATATATGTTGACTTTTGACAGTTGCCTGCTTCAGCTAGGCCACACGCAATCATGGTCAAATTTGAAAACCATACGGTTAAGTTTCCTCATTAGTTTATATAGTTATAAACTTATAATATATGTATGAATTTATCATGATAAACAAATCTTAAATAACATCACATACTGTTAAAAGTTTTGTTACATTTACTAATAAGGTATGCTGTACATCCTCAATCCTCTAAGGATTATTATTCAGTTCATTAGCTAATGTGAACAAACTAATAACTAATAACAAGTATTATTATGTCTGTTCCGTTTTATTGATAAAAGATTCAATTTCATGAAACTGAAAATGAAACTTTATTTAATGAAACTTTAAAGTGTAAAATGCTAGTGATGGAGTCGTTGCAATCAGGGTGAGGTCTAAGTGTCCAGAAGCATTTTACTTCAATAAACGATAAAACACAGTAGATACTTTTGTGGAAACTGAAAATGTTCCATATGGTGGATTACAACCAATGAGTAAAGCTGAATTTTCCAAAGCCACATTGCCTAGTTTGAGTGAGAAAAGAAAAGTTTTGAAAGGAAAAGCTCTCACACACCTACATTTGTCTACTGACGAAACAATGAAATTCCGTGCAGTAGAACATAATCATTTGTAACCATTAATTCCCCCTTTAGACCATAGATGCTTCCCTGAGGTTCGTGTCAAGAGGGGTACTGTTTGGAAGGTTCTAGAGATGAGCACCCTAACACTCAGCTGCCCTGTGAAACATTGTGGGGAGCCACCCGTTATCACATGGTGCAAACTGATGGACGTGGAGAACTGCAGATCACTGACTGAAAATCCTAATGTTAGAATATGGCAGCAGATGCCAACCAGGACTGAAGAAAATCTCATTACATCCTATATGCAGATCAAAAACATAACAAAGAATGACGCTGGTTTATATAGATGTAGTGCTTCTGACACCACTGCTGGACATTCAATCCGTGCTAATGTCACTGGTAAGTGAAGTTTTTTCTTTTACTGTTTTGGGCGGGTGTTTTCATATATTACATATTACATTTACTTCAGTTTCGCTATCGCTCTCAGGTGTTGACCAACTGGAAAACACAACCTACAACACAGGTAAGATCAATTCATTATTGTTTTATTTGATGATGATGATGATATTGGTAACTAATTACTTGTTAGCACATTTGTAGTATGTTGGAGTGTTTGTCAGCAAATCAGTAAATCATGATCCTTCTGTTGTGTGGACCTTGTTTGACGAGTATTCTAATATGGGTCACAACTCCAGTTCAGGTCAGTCTGTCCCCTTTAAAGACGGAAGAAAACAAATTGTTAAATGCTCACAAAGGCAGCTTTGTTGTTTGTTGGCACCATTGTATCCTATTGCTCGGGTTCTAAGGTTAAGCAGTCATGTTGTTGTGTTCAGTAGTTATGTCCTACAGACAGCGCATGTTGTACTTTGAAGGAGGGTCTTTACGGATCCCAGGTACAACATGTGGCGTATGTTGCGGTTGTCTCCGGCCAGTTGTGCATTGTTGTTGTATCCTGCTGCTCAGGATCTATGGTTGGACAGTTGTTATATTGGTTAGGTTAGGTTGTTGGCTATGAGTACTCGCATGTTCCCAAGGGAACATGGCAGGGAAGTCCCCAACCAATAGCACAAGGAATTGTGTCCTAAGTGTTACTAAAAATAAATAGATAAAGTCAACTTTGACCTCTGTTGCCCTCAGACACAGGTACTACTGATCCAGACCAGGAGTGGCTCTCTTATGTGTACATCTGTGGGGGCATAGTGACTCTTGTCTTTCTGGTGGTCCTGATCTTCTTCCTGATTCTACATGGACGCAAACGTGAGTTATGACTCTGACTATAGGCGACACAACAATCTCTTTCTTTATTTCTTTATTCATTTCTATCTGTATTCAAAAAATATTTATAGATAAATAGATATGCATATATCATCTATCACACTTTCAGTTTAATAAAGTTTCAGTTTAATAAAGTAAATGTGACTAAATAAGACTCCACACATGACTCAAGGCCAGATCTGGAATGGCTTCCATTTGTTTACATCTGTGCCAGCAGTGTTGCGTTCCTAATCATGGGGATCTCCATTGGCTTCTGTGCCTTTGAAGGTTTGTTTTATAACCGTCAGAACTACTCATGTTAATTCATAATTCTAAATATTCTTTTACATTTAATGTTTGCTATTCAGTGCCTCAATCAAAAATGAAGTCCTCACAACTGCATCTCCTGGTAAAGAGTGAAAAAGAAAATCTTATAATAAAAACATAAAAATTCAAACTAAGAATTAACCCTGAATTAGTATTTATGTGATGGTTTTGACAGTATGAATGAAAGTAGATGCCCTTCACCCATTGCTTTTATTTGATTTTAGACCATTTATGATGCACTAAATCATCATAATATTGTTTAAAGCTGGACAGGACAAGACACCACAGGACCTTGTTACTGTGGTGATGTATTCCACAGAAGAGAATATCCAATCAAGAGTTCTTTCAGATGAATGATGGACAAGTCAGCCCCTGTAATTACTGTCATATTTAGCACACCTTTGAATTTTTATGCATTTCTCTAATGAACTTCTCTGATAAAACTGTTCAATTATTTTAGTTTTTGTATTTTTTCTTAAATATTATTGGAAGAAGCATTGTTAACTGTTGGTACTGTCGTGGTGACCTCAATTTTGACAAGTGTGGGATTGTACCTGGGCCTATGGTGTGTTGATGGTATGTGCCACTGTGTAGCCTAGCGTAGTATGCTTACAGGCAGTTTATAAAGGTTACGTGTTTAGTTATATACAACTGTAATGGATGAGGTGGTGGCAGAGAAATCGAGAATGCAAAGATGAGTTTACTCTGCCAAGTATTCTTGTACACCTGGCCATCTCAAAGTTTATTATCCTGCTTTTACCAGACTTTACCGGTGACACAGTCACTGATCTTGTCTGCGTTTAATAACACACCCTAACTTTGCTAGCTCATAGCTCATTAGCACTGCAATTGTATTAATGTACTGTGCATGTTATTTCTTCCCTTGATTTATTAAACCAATCCAAACCAACCTCAAATGTGGCTCATCTCAAAATAAAAAGGGTGAAAAATAAATTGAACAAGGCCTTCCTGTTTTTTTTTAACTTATTTTACTCAAAAGTATTTTAAATGAGGGAAATTACAAGTACTTAGATCACAAATAAACATTGCATAACAAATTGTTATATAACACGTGACATAAGCACGCAAGAGGCGTCTGACGTGCTCTATAATGTCATCACTACAAGATGGCACTTTTGAGTCGCCAAATAATAGTGGTAGAAACACACACACACACACACACACACACACACACACACACACACACACACACACACACACACACACACACACACACACACACTAGAGGATGGATAGCTGACCTGAGCCCGATGGGACCCGGCAGGGCCTGTTCATGTTCAAAACACACACACACACACACACACACACACACACACACACACACAGAGAGACACAGACACACACACACACACACACACACACACACACACACACACACACACACACACACACACACACAGACACACACACACACACACACACTAGAGGATGAATAGCTGCAGGGCCTGGCAGTTGGGTTTGGGTTCAGACCAAAATGTATAAAGGATGTGTCTTCCGTTGAAGCTGTCATTTGGCTAAACTATTTTTATTTGACCTTGTTGTTGGTTCACAATTTAGTTAACCATACGTGCTGTCTGCACTGAAAATGTATGTGTGAACAACTGCTTATGACATTCGGTAATGAATGTGTGTGTGTGTGTGTGTATGTGTGTGTTAAAACAATCTACCCAGTGATACAGCCTATAAAGCAATGTGTTTTGACTTCCATTTAGAAGCTGCCCACAAGTGTAGTCTAATCTGGGTACACAGACAAGCTGTAAGCATGTGTGACAGGGGAACATAAACTGAGTGCTTCATCTTTCTTTGACTGTGTCGGTCTCAGGTCGGGTTCAGACATATAAACAGAATGGCTGTCGGGTTCGGGTCGGGCTCGGTTATTACCATCTCAGACTCGAGTCGGGTTCCGACAGAAATATGTGACCCAAGCCACACTCAAATACACACACACACACTTTCTCTCTTTCTCTCTCTCTCTCTCTCTCTCTCTCTCTATGTATCTATCTATCTCTCTCTCACACACACAGAATAGAATGGAAATATCATACAAAATAATGTGAGCACTTAGTTCATGTCTGACACAATAATCAAACAGCCATATTCAGTTCCATCAATATTCACACATGCAGACGTACATCCTGTCTTTAAAACAGAGACGGGTTAGAACACAGAGTATGTCACAATGCATGCATCAGCCTCCTGTGTTGCGCTGCACTGTCCCTCACTGGGCCCCATGCTGCAGCCGTGGGCACAGGAGGTGTTCGTGCCACTGAGCAGACCAGAAACCGCAGAGCCATAAGAGCTACACAGCTCAACATGTTTTACACACCAGGCTGTGTGCCCAACACGCAAACTTAAAAACTCTTGCTTGTCGCTTGGCTACATCTCCTTCTCTCCCCATTCTGTAAACGAATAAATTAATTAAAACATTAACAATAAAAACAACACCTTAACAGTTTCTCAAGTTCAAGGTCTGCCACGTTATGAGTGGGTGGGCTCCTGTCTTATCTAGGACATGTTCATGCCAACTTCTAAAGAAAAAATTCAGCCCTCCTTGATTAAAAAAAAATGTAAACCACAGCCCATTGGTGTGATGTGCTCATACAGGTGGTGCATCTTTTGTGGACTGCTTTTGTGTGTGTGTTGGGGGGGGGACATGTTGGGTGTGTGTGTGTGTGTGTGTGTGTGTGTGTGTGTGTGTGTGTGTGTGTGTGTGTGTGTGTGTGTGTGTGTGTGAGGGAGATGAGAGACAATTAGAGCGAACGAGGGTGGTGGAAAGGGGGGGGGGGGGGGGGGGGGCAGGAGAGAAAGAAATGGGTGGGCTTTGTCTTTATCTAGATCTAATTTGATTCATTTCACCACTTTAACTCTGACCAACAGAGTCAAAGAATAATATAACTTGAACGAGGCTAAACTAGACTTAGAATTGTGATATTATAAGGACATTTAGTGAACAGCTAATCATGAGGATGAAGGAACAGCCGGCAATGAAGACCCTGTTGGCTCTCTTGCTATGGTGCATCATCTGCCCTGATGGCAATGCTGAAGGTGAGTTGAACAAACCCACTGCTTAACGTTTACTATACGGTGCATCTTGGGAGAATTTGAATGATCTACTGAATTCATGTCTCATTAAAACCAGCATTGAAGGACATTTCCCTAAACAAAGTGTATGTTTGACATTTACAGTGCTTACCTTTAGCAGTTAGTTTATCTTTATTCTGAAAGACATTGAGTCATTAGTTTGTATAGTAGGGTAGCAAGCATAGTTGCGTGTACATGTTGTCACTGTTCCTTCCTAGCTGAAAACTTGTAGGCTGATTTATTTTCAAGATGATATATTTTGACTTTTGACAGTTGCCTGCTTCAGGCAGGCCACACGCAATCATGGTCAAATTTGAAAACCATACGGTTAAGTTTCCTCATTAGTTGATATAGTTATAAACATATATTATATTTATGAATGTATCATGATGAACAAATCTGGAATAACATCACATACTGATTTGACAGACTGTACATCCTGAATCTCTAGGGATTATTATTCAGTTCATTAGCTAACGTAAACAAACTAATAACTAATAATACGTTTTATTATGTCTGTTCCGTTTCATTGATAAATTATTCCATTTCATGAATCTTAATAAATTAAACTTTAAAGTGTAAAATGCTAGTGATGGAGTAGTTGCAATCAGGGTGAGGTGTAAGCATTCAGAAGCATTTTACTTCAATAAACGATCAAACACAGTAGATACCGATTGTGAAGACTGGAATTTCTCCATGTGGTGGATTACAACCAATGAGTAAAGCTGAATTTTCTAATGCCACATTGCCTAGTTTGAGTGAAAAAGGAAAAGTTCTCACAGACCTACATCTGTCTGCTGACAAAACGGTGAAATTCCGTGCAGTAGAACATAATCATTTGTAACCATTAATTCCCCCTTTAGACAATACATGCTTCCCAGAGGTTCGTGTCAGGAGGTATACTGTTTGGAAGGTTCTAGAGATGAGCACCCTAATACTCAGCTGCCCTGTGAAACACTGTGAGGAGCCACCCATTATCACATGGTGCAAACTGATGGACGTGGAGAACTGCAGATCACTGACTGAAAATCCTAATGTTAGAATATGGCAGCAGATGCCAACCAGGACTGAAGAAAATCTCATTACATCCTATATGCAGATCAAAAACATAACAAAGAATGACGCTGGTTTATATAGATGTAGTGCTTCTGACACCACTGCTGGACATTCAATCCGTGTTAATGTCACTGGTAAGTGAAGTTTTTTCTTTTACTGTTTTGGGCGGGTGTTTTCATATATTACATATTACATTTACTTCAGTTTCGCTATCGCTCTCAGGTGTTGACCAACTGGAAAACACAACCTACAACACAGGTAAGATCAATTAATTATTGTTTTATTTGATGATGATGATGATATTGGTAACTAATTACTTGTTAGCACATTTGTAGTATGTTGGAGTGTTTGTCAGCAAATCAGTAAATCATGATCCTTCTGTTGTGTGGACCTTGTTTGACGAGTATTCTAATATGGGTCACAACTCCAGTTCAGGTCAGTCTGTCCCCTTTAAAGACGGAAGAAAAAAAATTGTTAAATGCTCACAAAGGCAGCTTTGTTGTTTGTTGGCACCATTGTATCCTATTGCTCGGGTTCTAAGGTTAAGCAGTCATGTTGTTGTGTTCAGTAGTTATGTCCTACAGACAGCGCATGTTGTACTTTGAAGGAGGGTCTTTACGGATCCCAGGTACAACATGTGGCGTATGTTGCGGTTGTCTCCGGCCAGTTGTGCATTGTTGTTGTATCCTGCTGCTCAGGATCTATGGTTGGACAGTTGTTATATTGGTTAGGTTAGGTTGTTGGCTATGAGTACTCGCATGTTCCCAAGGGAACATGGCAGGGAAGTCCCCAACCAATAGCACAAGGAATTGTGTCCTAAGTGTTACTAAAAATAAATAGATAAAGTCAACTTTGACCTCTGTTGCCCTCAGACACAGGTACTACTGATCCAGACCAGGAGTGGCTCTCTTATGTGTACATCTGTGGGGGCATAGTGACTCTTGTCTTTCTGGTGGTCCTGATCTCCTTCCTGATTCTACATGGACGCAAACGTGAGTTATGACTCTGACTATAGGCGACACAACAATCTCTTTCTTTATTTCTTTATTCATTTCTATCTGTATTCAAAAAATATTTATAGATAAATAGATATGCATATATCATCTATCACACTTTCAGTTTAATAAAGTTTCAGTTTAATAAAGTAAATGTGACTAAATAAGACTCCACACATGACTCAAGGCCAGATCTGGAATGGCTTCCATTTGTTTACATCTGTGCCAGCAGTGTTGCGTTCCTAATCATGGGGATCTCCATTGGCTTTCTGTGCCTTTGAAGGTTTGTTTTATAACCGTCAGAACTACTCATGTTAATTCATAATTCTAAATATTCTTTTACATTTAATGTTTGCTATTCAGTGCCTCAATCAAAAATGAAGTCCTCACAACTGCATCTCCTGGTAAAGAGTGAAAAAGAAAATCTTATAATAAAAACATAAAAATTCAAACTAAGAATTAACCCCTGAATTAGTATTTATGTGATGGTTTTGACAGTATGAATGAAAGTAGATGCCCTTCACCCATTGCTTTTATTTGATTTTAGACCATTTATGATGCACTAAATCATCATAATATTGTTTAAAGCTGGACAGGACAAGACACCACAGGACCTTGTTACTGTGGTGATGTATTCCACAGAAGAGAATATCCAATCAAGAGTTCTTTCAGATGAATGATGGACAAGTCAGCCCCTGTAATTACTGTCATATTTAGCACACCTTTGAATTTTTATGCATTTCTCTAATGAACTTCTCTGATAAAACTGTTCAATTATTTTAGTTTTTGTATTTTTTCTTAAATATTATTGGAAGAAGC
Source organism: Clupea harengus (assembly GCF_900700415.2). Taxonomy (NCBI): domain Eukaryota; kingdom Metazoa; phylum Chordata; class Actinopteri; order Clupeiformes; family Clupeidae; genus Clupea; species Clupea harengus. The sequence continues at coordinate 11,798,809 of NC_045153.1, forward strand.
ATTGTTAACTGTTGGTACTGTCGTGGTGACCTCAATTTTGACAAGTGTGGGATTGTACCTGGGCCTATGGTGTGTTGATGGTATGTGCCACTGTGTAGCCTAGCGTAGTATGCTTACAGGCAGTTTATAAAGGTTACGTGTTTAGTTATATACAACTGTAATGGATGAGGTGGTGGCAGAGAAATCGAGAATGCAAAGATGAGTTTACTCTGCCAAGTATTCTTGTACACCTGGCCATCTCAAAGTTTATTATCCTGCTTTTACCAGACTTTACCGGTGACACAGTCACTGATCTTGTCTGCGTTTAATAACACACCCTAACTTTGCTAGCTCATAGCTCATTAGCACTGCAATTGTATTAATGTACTGTGCATGTTATTTCTTCCCTTGATTTATTAAACCAATCCAAACCAACCTCAAATGTGGCTCATCTCAAAATAAAAAGGGTGAAAAATAAATTGAACAAGGCCTTCCTGTTTTTTTTTTACTTATTTTACTCAAAAGTATTTTAAATGAGGGAAATTACAAGTACTTAGATCACAAATAAACATTGCATAACAAATTGTTATATAACACGTGACATAAGCACGCAAGAGGCGTCTGACGTGCTCTATAATGTCATCACTACAAGATGGCACTTTTGAGTCGCCAAATAATAGTGGTAGAAACACACACACACACACACACACACACACACACACACACACACACACACACACACACACACACACACACACACACACACACACACACAACACACACACACACACACACACACACACTAGAGGATGGATAGCTGACCTGAGCCCGATGGGACCCGGCAGTGCCTGTTCATGTTCAAAACACACACACACACACACACACACAGACACACACACACACACACACACACAGAGAGACACAGACACACACACACACACACACACACACACACACACACACACACACACACACACACACAGACACACACACACACACACACACTAGAGGATGAATAGCTGCAGGGCCTGGCAGTTGGGTTTGGGTTCAGACCAAAATGTATAAAGGATGTGTCTTCCGTTGAAGCTGTCATTTGGCTAAACTATTTTTATTTGACCTTGTTGTTGGTTCACAATTTAGTTAACCATACGTGCTGTCTGCACTGAAAATGTATGTGTGAACAACTGCTTATGACATTCGGTAATGTATGTGTGTGTGTGTGTGTGTATGTGTGTGTTAAAACAATCTACCCAGTGATACAGCCTATAAAGCAATGTGTTTTGACTTCCATTTAGAAGCTGCCCACAAGTGTAGTCTAATCTGGGTACACAGACAAGCTGTAAGCATGTGTGACAGGGGAACATAAACTGAGTGCTTCATCTTTCTTTGACTGTGTCGGTCTCAGGTCGGGTTCAGACATATAAACAGAATGGCTGTCGGGTTCGGGTCGGGCTCGGTTATTACCATCTCAGACTCGAGTCGGGTTCCGACAGAAATATGTGACCCAAGCCACACTCAAATACACACACACACACTTTCTCTCTTTCTCTCTCTCTCTCTCTCTCTCTCTATGTATCTATCTATCTCTCTCTCACACACACAGAATAGAATGGAAATATCATACAAAATAATGTGAGCACTTAGTTCATGTCTGACACAATAATCAAACAGCCATATTCAGTTCCATCAATATTCACACATGCAGACGTACATCCTGTCTTTAAAACAGAGACGGGTTGGAACACAGAGTATGTCACAATGCATGCATCAGCCTCCTGTGTTGCGCTGCACTGTCCCTCACTGGGCCCCATGCTGCAGCCGTGGGCACAGGAGGTGGTCGTGCCACTGAGCAGACCAGAAACCGCAGAGCCATAAGAGCTACACAGCTCAACATGTTTTACACACCAGGCTGTGTGCCCAACACGCAAACTTAAAAACTCTTGCTTGTCGCTTGGCTACATCTCCTTCTCTCCCCATTCTGTAAACGAATAAATTAATTAAAACATTAACAATAAAAACAACACCTTAACAGTTTCTCAAGTTCAAGGTCTGCCACGTTATGAGTGGGTGGGCTCCTGTCTTATCTAGGACATGTTCATGCCAACTTCTAAAGAAAAAATTCAGCCCTCCTTGATTAAAAAAAAATGTAAACCACAGCCCATTGGTGTGATGTGCTCATACAGGTGGTGCATCTTTTGTGGACTGCTTTTGTGTGTGTGTTGGGGGGGGGGACATGTTGGGTGTGTGTGTGTGTGTGTGTGTGTGTGTGTGTGTGTGTGTGTGTGTGTGTGTGTGTGTGTGTGTGTGTGAGGGAGATGAGAGACAATTAGAGCGAACGAGGGTGGTGGAAAGGGGGGGGGGGGGGGGGGGGGCAGGAGAGAAAGAAATGGGTGGGCTTTGTCTTTATCTAGATCTAATTTGATTCATTTCACCACTTTAACTCTGACCAACAGAGTCAAAGAATAATATAACTTGAACGAGGCTAAACTAGACTTAGAATTGTGATATTATAAGGACATTTAGTGAACAGCTAATCATGAGGATGAAGGAACAGCCGGCAATGAAGACCCTGTTGGCTCTCTTGCTATGGTGCATCATCTGCCCTGATGGCAATGCTGAAGGTGAGTTGAACAAACCCACTGCTTAACGTTTACTATACGGTGCATCTTGGGAGAATTTGAATGATCTACTGAATTCATGTCTCATTAAAACCAGCATTGAAGGACATTTCCCTAAACAAAGTGTATGTTTGACATTTACAGTGCTTACCTTTAGCAGTTAGTTTATCTTTATTTTGAAAGACATTGAGTCATTAGTTTGTATAGTAGGGTAGCAAGCATAGTTGCGTGTCACTGTTCCTTCCTAGCTGAAAACCTGTAGGCTGATTTATTTTCAAGATGATATATTTTGACTTTTGACAGTTGCCTGCTTCAGGCAGGCCACACGCAATCATGGTCAAATTTGAAAACCATACGGTTAAGTTTCCTCATTAGTTGATATAGTTATAAACATATATTATATTTATGAATGTATCATGATGAACAAATCTGGAATAACATCACATACTGATTTGACAGACTGTACATCCTGAATCTCTAGGGATTATTATTCAGTTCATTAGCTAACGTAAACAAACTAATAACTAATAATACGTTTTATTATGTCTGTTCCGTTTCATTGATAAATTATTCCATTTCATGAATCTTAATAAATTAAACTTTAAAGTGTAAAATGCTAGTGATGGAGTAGTTGCAATCAGGGTGAGGTGTAAGCATTCAGAAGCATTTTACTTCAATAAACGATCAAACACAGTAGATACCGATTGTGAAGACTGGAATTTCTCCATGTGGTGGATTACAACCAATGAGTAAAGCTGAATTTTCTAATGCCACATTGCCTAGTTTGAGTGAAAAAGGAAAAGTTCTCACAGACCTACATCTGTCTGCTGACAAAACGGTGAAATTCCGTGCAGTAGAACAAAATCATTTGTAACCATTAATTCTCCCTTTAGACAATACATGCTTCCCAGAGGTTCGTGTCAGGAGGTATACTGTTTGGAAGGTTCTAGAGATGAGCACCCTAATACTCAGCTGCCCTGTGAAACACTGTGAGGAGCCACCCATTATCACATGGTGCAAACTGATGGACGCGGACAACTGCACATCACTGGCTGAAAATCCTAATGTAACAATATGGCAGCAGATGCCAGCTGACACTGAAGAAAATATCATTACATCCTATATGGAGATCAAAAACATAACAAAGAATGACATTGGTTTATATAGATGTAATGATTCTCAGAGAACTGCTGCACATTCAATCTTTGTTTATGTCACTGGTAAGTGAAGTTTTTTCTTTTACTGTTTTGGGCAGGTGTTTTCATATATTATACTGTATATTACATTTACTTCAGTTTAACACTGTGAACTATCACTGTCAGGTGTTGACCAACTAGAAAACACATCCTACAACACAGGTAAGATCAAATATCATTGTTTTAATTTGATGATGATTTGGGTAACTATTTACTTGTTAGCACATTATTATTATTATGTTGGAGCGTTTTTCAGCAAATCAGTTACTGTATGTCCCTTTTGTTGTGTGGACCTTGTTTGACACATTTTCTATTATGGGTCACAACTCCAGTCCAGGTCAGTCTGGGGAGTACCCTTTAAAGAAGGAAGGTGCCTACTTAAAAAAACAGTGAAACGCTCACGAAGGCAGCTTTGTTGTTGTTGTTGTTGTATCCTGCTGCTCAGGTTCTAAGGTTAAGCAGTCATGTCGTTGTGTTTAGCAGTTGTGGGCTACAGACAGCGCATGTTGTACTGTGAAGGAGGGCCTTTACGGATCCCAGATACAACATGTGGCGCGTGTTGCGGTTGTCTCTAGCCAGTTGTGCGTTGTTGTTGTATCCTGCTGCTCAGTATTGAAGGGACTAGGAATTAAGAGTTAGTTTATTAAATATATTCCATAGTCAATAATTCAATACATCTCATTCCTAGTGGTAATTTTTAGTGGTATTTGGAGAACGTGAGAAGTGGAAAGATTATCATGTGTATTCTGAATCTGACCACATGTCCTCAACCTCATGCAGAGATCTTGAGCCTTTGATCGTTGCTGGAGCCCTGACACCTCTGTGTTCTCTGTGAACAAATGGGGTCCGAGACACGGTGACTCCCAAGTAATAATTAGCATTTAGGGATCCACACCCCCCCTTGCATGCCAACAGCTTAAATTATGTGGCTTCCCAAAAGACAGACAGTGAAAGAGACATAGGTGGAACTACACTCAGTGAAATCTAACTCTCTCTCCTCCTCTGGTGTACATCATTGAAAGAATAAACCTGGACCTTGGTTATTCATCACTCTGACCGAGTCTCCGATATTTGGGAAACAATTAATTCCTTTCAGTATCTATGGTTGGGCAGTTGTTATATTGGTTAGGTTAGGTTGTTGGCTATGAGTACTTGCATGTGACAGTGAGGGGATTGACCGCTGTGGGAAGACCCCAACCAATAACACAAGAAATTAAACTTATTTTCCGGTGTATTACTAAAAATAAACAGATAAAGTCAACTTTGACCTCTGTTGCCCTCATCAGACACAGGTATTACTGATCCAGACCAGGGGTGGCTCTCTCATGTGCACATCTGTGGGGGCATAGTGACCCTTGTCTTTCTGGTGATGCTGATCACCTTCCTGATTCTACATGGATGCAAACGTGAGTTACAGCTCTGACTACAGGCTACACAACAATCTCTTTCTTTATTTCTTTTTTTTCTATCTGTAGCATCAGTCAATTCAAGAAAATATTTATACATAAATAGATATGCATACATCATCCATCACATTTTCAGTTTAATAAAGTAAATGTGACTCTAAATAAGACTCCACACATGACTAAAGGCCTGATCTGGAATGGCTTCCATTTGTTTACATCTGTGCCAGCAGTGTTGTGTTCCTAATCATGGGGATCTCCATTGGCTTTTGTGCCTTTAAAGGTTTGTTTTATAACTGTCAGCTGAGCTACTCGTGTTAATTCATAATTTTTAATATTCTTTTACATTTAATGTTTGCTTTTCAGTGCCTCAATTAAAAAAGTCCTCACAACTGCATCTCCTGGTAAAAAGATCTACAAATATTTATACGAATATTAAATTCAAACAATAATATTATATAAAAGTCCAGAAAAATAATGAACCCTTTGTTAAAAATTGGACAGGACAAGATACCACAGGACCTTGTTACTGTGGTGATGTATTCCACAGCAGAGAATATCCAATCAAGAGTTCTTTCAGCTGAATGAGCCCCTGTAATGACTGTCATATTTAGCACACCTTTGAATATTAATGAATTTATTGGAACGGGTTAGAACACAGAGTATGTCACAATGCATGCATCAGCCTCCTGCGTTGCGCTGCACTGTCACCCACTGGGCCCCCAGCTCAACATGTTTTACACGCCAGGCTGTGTGCCCAACACGCAAACTTAAAAACTCTTGCTTGCCGCTTGGCGACAACTCCTTCTCTCCCCATTCTGTAAACTAATAAATGAATTAAAACATTAACAATAAAACCAACACCTTATCAGTTTCTCAAGTTCAAGGTCTGCCACGTTATGAGTGAATTGTTTAAGATGTAAAAACGGATGCGGATTAGTATACCTTATTACCTCTCTTTCAGAGCTGAACAGAAACACATTTACTCAAGGCAGAGATGGGAGTCTAGTCCCTTCAATCTGTCATGCAGTCTCTCCAGAGTCAAGTTTGTTTGTTTAGAAATCATTCTGAGGAAGATAGGAAATGTAAAGGAGACAGGGGGGAGGAGAGAGTGATTTGTTGACGAGAGAAGGAGAGTGCGAAACAAAGTTCTGTAAGATGAAGAGGATGAAGAGGAAACTACAGCCCATAAAGTGCACTCAGGCCTAAAGGTGTGTGTTTATGTGTGTGAGAGAGAGAGTGAACGAGAGGAAGGGTGGGTTCCTGTCTTATTTAGGACATGTTCATGTCAACTTCTAAAGAAAAAATGCAGCCCTCCTTGATTTAAAAAAAAAGGAAACCACAGCGCATGCAATGTGTGATGTGCTCAAACAGGTTATCTAAGGACTGGGACGTGTGTGTGCGTGTGTGTGTGTGTGTGTGTGTGTGTGTGTGTGTGTGTGTGTGTGTTTGTAGTGTGTGTGTGTGTTTGTGTGTGTGGTGAGTATGGGTGTGAGAGGAAGGAGAGAAACAATTTCGAGCGAAAAACGGTTGTGGAACGGTGGGGGTCACAGGAGAGAAAGAAAGGGGTGGGCTTCTATCTAATTTGATTTATTTCACCACTTTAACTCTGACCAACAGAGACAGAGAATAATAGCACTTGAACGAGGCTAAACTAGACGTAGAATTGTGATATAAGAAGGACATTAAGTGAACAGCTAATCATGAGGATGAAGGAACAGCCGGCAATGAAGACCCTGTTGGCTCTCTTACTATGGTGCATCATCTGCCCTGATGGCAATGCTGAAGGTGAGTTGAACATACCCACTGCTTAACGTTACGGTGCGTCTTGGGAGAATTTTAATACTGAATTCATTTCTCATTAAAGAAAGCATTTTTAGGACTTTTACAGTGCTTACCTTTAGCAATTCATTTATCTTTATTCTGAAAGACATTGAGTCATTAGTTTGTATAGTATGGTATCAAGCATAGTTGTGTGTACATGTTGTCACTGTTCCTTCCTAGATGAAAACCTGTAAGCTGATCAATTTCCAAGATGATATATTTTTTTTACCACCAGATAATGGTCATTGATTATATGATAGGAATTAATTGTATCCCATATATTGGAGACTCAGTCTGAGGTATGAACAACCAAAATCCAGGTTTATTCGTGCAATGATGTACACCAGAGGAGGAGAGACTTAGATATCACCGGATGGATTCACCTAATTCTCTTTCTGTCAGCTTTTTGGAACATTACAGGTTTTATCCTGTAGGCTAAGCAAGGTGTGTCGCCCCATAGTTCCGTCTCTTAATGCTAATGATTACTTGGGAGTCGTGGAGTCTGCGGCCCATTTGCTCACAGGGAACCAGGGGTGTCAGAACTCCAGCCATGATCGAAGAAACTCAAGATCTATGCATGAGGCGGAGGGATCTAAAAGACTATGTCCTGGCTGGGGAGGAAATTTGAGAGCTCTCTCACACCTCATGTGGGCCAGGTCCAGAATACACATGAGAGTCAGGGGTTCCCAACCTTTTCGACTCCGAGGCCCAACTTTTCGTATTTGTAACAGGTCGGGGCCCAACAGACACCCCGCTTATTGTAGGTAATCTATATTCCATTTAGCTAATTTAATCTATAATCCATTCATTTTAATTAATAAGCGATTGTTATGTGTCACAAAAAGCAACATCAGCACCTGCTACAGGTGGAAGCCTAGAAATGAACAAGAAAATCTAACTCTAGATTTTGCTTTAAAATTGTATTGTGCACCAGAAAACAACATACAACCACACAGAGCATTTTAGCATCCAAAAGAGTTTTGAAACAAAGGAACTTAATTGCAGTAGGCCTAAACCTATGGGTGCACAGCAAGCAAGCAAGGAAATAAAACCAGAATAGACCCAAAAGATAGCATGCACTCAAAGCAAGTGATGAAACATGCAAACAAGACCACTCAGCTAGGCCTAATTCAAATAGGTGATGCTTCAGACATGCAAACAAATAGGTTCAAATAATGTTCAAATAAATAGGTTAAAATAGGTCAATATAATGATTCAAATAATTGAAATAATGATTTAAATCTGTGGCTGCAATCTATTATCAACATAAATAGCACCGAGCATTCCTGGGCAGTAGTTCGAGTTGGTAGCTCTCCACAGAAAAGCATGTCCTCTTGTAGAATACCACTCCAATGATTACGCACAAAAAACAGCACTAATGCAGCTTTATTGACTGATGACACACAGATATAAAGAAAGAAAGAAGTCAAAGCCATAACTCACGTTTGCACCCATGTAGAATCAGGAAGGAGATCAGCATCACCAGAAAGACAAGGGTCACTATGCCCCCCAAGGTGTACACATAACAGAGCCACTCCTGGTCTGGATCAGTCGTGTCCGTGTCCGTGTCCGTGTCCCTATTATTTGGTGACTCAAAAGTGCCATCTTGTGGTGATGTCATTATAGAGCAAGCAGACGCCCCTTGCGTGCGTGTGTCACGTCTTATATTACAATTTGTTATGAAATGTTTATTTGTGATCCAAGATGTAAAATCTTGGATGGCTAACAACTTCCTGCTCCTCAACTCTGATAAAACTGAAGTTATGCTTGTAGGCCCCGATCAATTGAGAATGACACTATCTAGCCATCTATCCACACTCGATGGCATCCCAACACCCAATACTAGCATCAAAAACCTTGGTGTAACTATCAACCAAGACCTCCTATTTGACTCACACATAAAACAGATCTCAAAGACATCATTTTTTCATTTACGCAATATTGCCAAAATTAGAAAAGTCCTATCCCTCCAAGATGCAGAAAAACTAATCCACGCATTTATTACTTCCCGACTAGATTACTGCAATGCTCTCCTGTCCGGATGCAGCATCAACTCAATAAAGAGCCTCCAACTTATACAGAACGCTGCTGCCCGTACACTCACCAGAACTAAAAAATATGAGCACATCTCACCTGTACTTGCCTCTCTGCATTGGCTCCCTGTCAAAAGTAGAATTGATTTCAAAGTACTCCTGCTAACATACAAAGCCCTAAATGACCTGGCTCCAAACTACCTTAAGGAACTAGTTGTCCCCTACTGCCCCCTAAGACCGCTCCGTTCCCAGAGTGCAGGCCTCCTTGTAATTCCAAGAATATCAAAAACCACAGTAGGAGGCAGAGCTTTTAGCTACCGAGCCCCCCTCCTCTGGAACAATCTCCCTGCCTCCATCCGAGATGCAGACACCCTACCTATATTCAAATCAAGACTAAAGACATTCCTCTTTAGTGCATCCTATAGCCATAAGTAATTGCGTCAACAAACCCATCACCTGCTGGGCCAGCCAGTCAGCAAGCATAACTAGACATAACTGAACACATAAGAAAAAAAATATATATATATATATATCACTGGGCTACAGACAGCGTATGTTGTACCCTGCAACCCTAACAAAGCTTACGACTAAAATCTCCATATGTACCAAACCAAACTAATTGCTAAATGGCAGCATAACTAAACATAACTAATGCTAAACCAAACTAAATGCCAAACCAAACTAAATGCTAAATGCCAGAATAGCTAAACACATCTAAAACACATGCAATACCCCCCTAATCAACATAACTGGGCTACAGACAGCGTATGTTGTACCGTGAAGGAGTGCGGAAGATCCCGGGTACAGCACACGGCGCGTATTGCGATTGTCACCAGCCAACTAAATACTAAATAAAATCCCCATACACCCAGCCAGGCAGCCTCTCTCTCTCTCTCTCTCTCTCTCTCCTTTCTTATCACATTGCTAATGCCTATAATAACCCACTCACTCTGTTCTTTTTCTTTCTCTCCTAATCTAGACTATCTTCGCCATGGGACGCTGCTGTAGTCTCTCTACCCGGTCTACCTGCAGAAACCCTCGACCAATTGCACCCACCGCCACTGCACTGCCGTACACTTACTCTACCTCATACCCTATGCTAGCATTTATATACAATATATATTATTGCCACCATCGACATGTTTCTCTGTTCCTACTCCCCTTACCCCTGTAATAGTAACCCTATCAGCACAGTGTATATCCACTAAACTGGTCTTGTCTGCATCATGTATTTACCACTGGATGTCTGTATATATATTATGTACATCTACCAAATGCAGGCTATGTACAACACCTGTTGTTTCCCTTCCCCTTCTGCCACACAACCCTCCCCCCTTCCCCCCTTCCTATCTCCACCCGGCCGACCTCAAGCAGATGGGTTCCCCCTTATGTGCCGTGGTTCTGCTTAAGGTTCCTTCCTGACTAACAGGGAGTTTTTTCTTGCCCGTGTTGCCATTGTGCTTGCACTAAGGGGGTCTCAGGCTCTGGGCTCTGTAAAGCGCCTAGAGACAATTGTATTGTTATGGCGCTATATAAATAAAATTGAATTGAATTGAATTGAATTGATCCAAGTACTTTTAATTTCACTCATTTAAAATGCTTTTTAGTGAAATAAGTTAAACAAAAACAGCAAGGCCATGTTCAAATTATTTTTAAACCTTTTTATTTTGAGATGAGCCACATTTGACATTGTTTGGGTTGGTTTAATACATCGAAGGAAGAAATAACATGTACAGTACATTAATACAATTGCAGTGCAAAAGAGCTATGAGCTAGCAAAGTTAGGGTGTGTTATTAAAAACACACAGGCTCAGTGTCTGATAAAAGCAGGGTAATGGCCTTTGAGATGGCCAGGTGTACAAGAATACAGAGCAAACTCATCTTTACATTCTCAAATTATCTGCCACCAGACAAGCTCAGTGACTGTGTCACCGGTAAAGTCTGGTAAATGCAAGATAATGGACTTTGAGATGACCAGGTGTACACGCAGACTTGGCAGAGAAAACTTGTCTTTACATTTTCAAATTCTTTGCCACCACCTCATCCATTACAGTTGTATATCACTAAACATGTTACCCTTATAAACTGGCTGTAAGCGTACTACGCTAGGCTACACAGTGGCACATACCATAAGAACACCATAGGCCCAGAGACAATCCCACACTTCTCAAAATGGAGGTCACCATGACCGTACCAACAGTTAACAATGCTTCAATGATATTTAAGAAAAAATACAAAAACAAAAATAATTGAACAGTATTATCAGAGAAGTTCATTAGAGAAATTCTTTAAAATTCAAAGGTGTACTAAATATGACAGTAATTACAGGGGCTGACTTGTCCATCATTCAGCTGTAAGAACTCTTGATTGGATATCCTCTGCTGTGGAATTCATCACCACAGTAACACGGTCCTGTGGTGTCTTGTCCTGTCCAATTTACATTAAACAATATTAGGATGATTAAATGAATCACAAATGGTCTAAAATCAAATAAAGCAATGGGTGGAGGGTATCTCCTTTCATTCATACTGTCATACTGTCAAAACCATCAATGTTTGTGACCTAATATTATTTCAGGGTTAATTCTAAGTTTGAACTTTTATATATTATATTATTGTTGGAAATTAATATTGATATTAAATAAAACATATTTTTATTAAAATATTGTCTTTTTCAGTCTTTACCAGTATATGCAGTTGTGAGGACTTCATTTTTGATTGAGACTCTGAAAAGCATGCATTCAATGTAAAATAATATTTAGAAATATGAATTAACACGAGTAGCTCAGGTTCTGACAGTTATAAAATAAACCTTTAAAGGCACGTAAGCCAGTGAAGATCCCCATGATTAGGGGGGCACAGATGTAAACAAATGGAAGCCATTCCAGATCTGGCCTTGAGTCATGTGTAGAGTCTTATTTAGTCACATTTACTTTATTAAACTGAAGTAAATGTGATAGATGATATATGCATATCTATTTATCTATAAATATTTTCTTGAATTGACTGATGACACAGATACAGATAGAAAAAAGGAAAAAAAGAAAGAATGTATTTACGTATAAATATTTTTTTAATACAGATAGAAATTAATAAAGAAATAAATCATTGTGTGGCCTATAGTTAGAGCCGTAACTCACGTTTGCATCCATGTAGACTCAGGAAGGAGATCAGCATCACCATAAAGACAAGGGTCACTATGCCCCTACAGAAGTACACATAAGAGAGCCACTCCTGGTCTGGATCAGTATTACCTGTGTCTGATGAGGGCAACAGAGGTCAAAGTTTACTTCATCTATTTATTTTTAGTAATACACAGGGCACAATTCATGAGTCATGTGTAGAGTCTGAGTCATGCAAAGCAAATCATGAGTAATAACACACAATTTCATCATCATCAAACAAAAACAGTAAATAAATGATCTTGCTTGTAGCTGTGTTGTAGGTTGTGTTTACACACACACAATAGAGGGAGTGTTAATGTTAGGCTCTATATTTCTGTAACACCCAACAACTACAGCTCTATTGATTGTTTGGTAAATTGCATTTCTGATATAAATGTATGGATGTCACAAAACTTTCTCCAGCTAAACCAAGATAAAACAGAGGTATTAGTCATTGGTGAAAAAAACGAGAGAGAGAAACTAACTGCACACTTAAAAACACTAGCACTTAACACCAAGCACCAAGCCAGAAACCTAGGCGTCATACTTGACTCAGATCTCAATTTTGAAACCCATATCAAAAATATAATTAAAACATCTTTTTATCACTTAAGAAACATTGCTAAGGTGCAACCGTTTCTCGCTCAGGCTGACACCGAAAGACTGATGCACGCGTTTATCACGAGCAGGCTAGACTACTGTAACTCGCTTTTGTCTGGTCTACCAAAAAAAGCCATTAGTCAACTACAAACAATACAGAATGCAGCAGCGCGAGTCCTCACTAAAACAAGACGGAGAGCGCACATCACACCAGTATTAAAATCACTGCACTGGCTACCTGTTAGTTTTAGAATAGATTTCAAGGTTCTCCTACTAGTCTATAAATCACTCCATAGTCATGCACCTGAATATATAACAGACATGCTCTCAAGGTACACACCCAGTAGATCCCTGAGGTCCTCCGGCACTGAACTTCTAACAGTTCCAAAAGCCAGGACAAAGAGACATGGGGAAGCAGCTTTTAGTTTCTAATGCCCCAAACCTTTGGAACACTCTGCCAGAATACCTAAGAATGGCCGAAACGGTTGAAACCTTTAAACATGCACTTAAGACATACCTCTTTGATCTCGCTTATCACTCACTGTAAAATGTATTTAACATTTATTTATTTACTTATTTCTGTCTCTTTTCAAGTATTTGTACCCCCCCCCCCCCCCCCCCCCCCAGCAGCTGTCTCTTAGTTTGACGATAACTGTGCTGAGCAGTCCTTTATGGTGCCAGTGCGGTTAGTACGTAATTTCCTGTTCATTTATCTCTGGCAAAATCTGTGTCTTTTTATAAGTGTTTTGTAACTTGTAAAATGTATTTATTTAACATTAATGTAACATTTATTTATTTATTTATTTACTTATCTGTGTCTCTTTACAAGTGTTTGTAACCCCCCCCCCAGCAGCTTAGTTTGACGATGACCGTGCTGAGTAGTCCTTTACGGTGCCAGTGCGGTTAGTACGTTTATTTTATTTTATTCATTTATCTCTTGAAAATCTGTGTTTTTTTTTTTTTTACAAGTGTTTGTAAACCCCCCCCCCCCTTTTCTTTCCTACTGTGAGGCGCATTGTGTTACTTCCTTGTATGAAATGCGCCGTACAAATAAAGTTTGATTTGATTTGATTTGATTAGGAACAGTGTCAGGATACAAGAATAACACATTATAATAGAGGAGAGCGCTGTGGGCCTGATTGCTTGATTAATTCATTAATTCATTTGTGTTTTCTTTCTTTCTTTCTTTACTGTAGCTAAACACTTTCAAACTTTCATTCTTTAAAGCCTGTAAAGATTTCACACACATCCCAGTCAAAGTACTGTTCTACCACTCAAGATGGAGAGCCAGAGAGCCTAAAGCTCTGTACCCTCGGTAGACTGCTGTTGCTCTGCTGACTCACAGAGATGTGGTTTATTTAGGCATTCAAACTAAAATTTCTTATCTGCACAACTGGAGAATTGCATATTCTTTTTGTTGCCTGAGAATTTACGTCATACATCTGAATCTCTCCGTTGAGTTCTTGGCTTTGTGCTCTGGCTGTCAAGCGACTTTATTTTTTCCGACATTAGACACATTACCACAAATAAACAGACTCAAGCGAGTGAAAGCTCCCATACCCATCCTGAACGCATTCTACCGGGGCACCATTGAAAGCATCCTGTCCAGCTGCATCACTGTGTGGGGCAGTAGCTGTACTGAACACAGCAGGAAAGCACTGCAACGCATAGTGAACACAGCTGGTAAGATCATTGGTGCCCCACTCCCACTCCCTTCCCTGCAAGACATATACACCACCCGCCTCACCCGGAAAACTACCTTGATTGCGAGTGACACCAGCCACCCCGCACACAGTCTGTTCAGCCTCCTACCCTCTGGAAGAAGGTATAGGAGCCTCCGTTGCCGCACCACCAGACTCAGAAATAGCTTCATACACCAAGCTGTCAGGAAGCTAAATTCTCTCCCCTCACTCCCCCCAGCCATATCCGTCAGTCCCCCCCCCCCCCTAAAGATCACTCAGGACTCTGCAACAAAACTGTCCCTTGCACTTTTATCACTTTACCACTTACTGTTATACTTGCACTGCCAATGTAATAATACATCTCACAGGATGTCTTTTTGCTGCTTTTTTTTGCACTACCATAACCTCATTTTAAAGTAAACTTATGCTGCTGTACATGTATCTGTATGTTTATAACTATATCTATATGTATATCTATATGTCTTGTCTTATCTGTTGTTGTGCGTGTGCACTTTATATGTTTCACCGTGGGAGAGTGGGAAACGTTTTTTCGATTCCTTTGTTTGTCTTAACATGCAAAGTAATTGACAATAAAGCTACTTTGACTTTGACTTCCAGTGGGTGATATAATAGGTGTATTTAATTCCAATTTTGTCAGTGGAATCGCAAACTATACTTGGACAAGTATTTCAGACAAGGCAGATTTGACAGGGCTTTCCAAAACCAGGGAAATGGCTCCCACGTGTGGCAGACTGGAGAAAGCACTCATCAGGCCTTATGCCTAATTTATGGTCAACCTTTTACGCAGAGCCCTCTCCGTCATTGCAAACTCTCTCCGAGCACCTCTCCGTGGTCTGACGTGCACCTCCCAATTTTTTTAAATCTTCGTCAATACATCGCTGTTTACCTTGTGGGTAGTATATAGCTGACACCTCGCAAATCCCCTCACACATATTTTTCAGTTAAAATAACGTTTTTTTTTTACATTGCACAGTGTCCATTCTCATTCTCTCAACAACAACAGTGCAGTGAAGTATGACTTTCATCTTGGACCTTTCCATGGACATCATGGCAGAGGCAACGGAAAACCAAGGAACTGGCTTTTACTTATTTGCGGGTGCTAAAAGAGGCCTTCTTTCTGTTAGACTAGTCAGTAATAACTTATTAGCTGTCTTGCTATGTCTTTTGTTTGCTCGATGTTTGGCTGAGTTAGGAAAGTTGTTGACTTGCTAGTTTTTCATCATAAAGATCCCTGCCAATATTATGTATGAAAGACTGCACAAGTGTCCTCCCTGTCTAACTTGAATGGAATCTGAATGGAATGGAACCGAAAATGTTGTTTGCAGAGTTGTAAGACCGCAAAATTAGTGTCACTGGTGTAATTAGAGAGCACATTGTCGCCTTGTATGCCATCCAGCGGTTCTCTACATTGCGTGTGTATATCTAGTTATTTTGTTGTGTACTCATGTTTCTGGTGTGTTAGTTTATTACAAAAGTAAAATAGTGTAAGCATTATGCTTAACATTTCAGAGAGGGAGGAATTGTCGCCTTGTAGGCCATTACATTTACATCACATTTAGTAATTTAACCAGTGGCGGTGCGTCAATACAGGGCGCAAGGGCGCCACCCCTCCTAAAATTTTGAGATGAAAAAAAAAAATACAAAAAATAAAAAAAACATTATATACCAAACAATTAAAATAGGAAATGTACTGTGTCAACGCGTTAAATGTGTGTGGGAGACCGTAAGCCCCTGTCAACAACCACTTAAATGTGACCAAATATAATATATTGCCATTCGTTATCACTGAGATAAGCCCCTCCTCCCTGGAGGGGCGCCGGCCAAATGGAAGTCAATGGGAGCTCTCATACTTTTCTCATACATTTGAGCAAGGACAGCTTATCATTGGCGGATGAAAGTTCGGTCCTGGGGCGCAAAATTTTGCGCCCTAACCAATGACATCGTTTCTTATTTCAACGCGACTGGACTATTAGTCGAATCAGAGACCTTTATCATTCCCTCACATCCCATATAAATCTCACGTATCTACGAGAGCAACATAGCTAGCAGAGACTTTGATTCTGTGAGTATGGCGACTGAAAACTTTTCAATCGACGATCAGATGTCGATAAGAAGAGACTGAAAGACATGGGACCCGAACGTCCGGATTTAAAAATGCAGAAGCAGAGCATCGACCGCGGGAGGACGTACACCCGTAGCTTCTCTTCAAGCCTGTATGCTAACCGGAGCTGGTTAGCTGGTTGTTCAGTGAGTGATGCGTTTTTTTGTTTTCCCTGCCTGTTGTTCCAAAGTCCTGGGACTGAAACAGTCTGGACTGCAACGGGGATGAGGGATCTAAAGCACTTCAACGATATATGTAAGAAGCACGAATCTTGCCGCAGCCATCTAACTAACAGCCTGAAGCTAAGCCTCTTTGGAAGACTGAGTATTGCAGAGCAGTTGGACGAAGGGTACCGAATTGGCATTTGAAAACATGTAGTATCATCCAGTGTTTCTGAATCTATTCTGCTCTAAACCTCTAGTATAATCCAGTATTTCTGAATCTATTCTGCTCTAAACTACTGGTATCATTCAGTCTTTCTCACTCTATTCTGCTCTAAACCTCTACACCCTGTGTGTTTAAAAAAAAAATCTACTCTGTTTTAAACTTTTTGTACACAATGTTTCTGAATCTAGTCTACTCTAAACCTCTACTACCCAATATTTAAACCTCTGGAACCCAACCCAATGTTTCTTAAACCATTCTGCTCTAAACCTCTCATGCCCAATTTTACAGTTTGTTGAGAGTTGTTAGTGGACAGTGTTGAGCACTGTGTTTCCATTAAATAAATCTTTGTTTTTTAATATATTCTACTCAAAACCTCTCTTGTGTTTTTGTTTTCTCATTGTGGAGTCCTATTTAAATCGCACTGCCCAACTGCGCCCATAGTCTATATATGTCTATGATTGCGCCCCCCCCAAAAAATAAATCACCAGCCGCCACTGAATTTAACAGATGCTTTTATCTAAAGGAGAAGTAAAAGAGAAGTAAAAACTCCCGAATAGACGTGCGTAATTCCAACACACGTGACAACACTGTTCCACGTGAAAGCCATCAAACCTCAGAATGGTACAGTAGCGCAGTGTGTTCTTCTCAGCAGCACAGAGATTTGAGAAGAGACGCGTTTGCAAAGCACTCTTCTTGACTATATTGACAACTTTTACGACCGAGTCCATGACATCTGACAATTCAGTGCTCATGTCTTTGGCAAGAATTTGACTCCCTGTGTAGCATGCAGTGCGTCCAAATCACTTGCGGAGCCACATCCCTTACAAGCGCGTTTAGTCCACTTTTTAAACCAGCCATGGCTCTTGCACCGTCGGTGCACAGCGCAATACATTTTTCCATGGAATGTAATTTTCTCTGAAAAAAACATCAATCACTTTGAAGATTTCAGAACTAGTTGTGAGTTCAGGAAGGCACTTACAAAACGAAACATCTTTCTTCATTTCCATTTGATCGACAAAGCACACAAAGGCCAGAAGCTGGGCGTCCTTTGAGAGATCTGTTGATTCATCAAGTTGTAATGCAAATGCATCTATCAACCTCAGCTTCGTGATCAGGGGGTAAGGTAGATGGCGTGCAGTTTATTTAGTTTGACTTGTTTGTTATGTGATTGTTGTTTGCATGTGGCAGTGTAATTGTTTGGTATGATGATTGTAATGTTTAAGTTTATTTCTTTTGAGTTTGTTTCAGTCCCAGCCTGGGCGGCCGAACTGTACTGAGACTGTATACGCCATCTACTTCTTATAAGTGGCTCAGCCAGCGGTCAGTTTTGTAATTAAGATCAGTAGTTATCACCCTATTTTTATCCAAATATTGGGAATTAACTTAATAAAGAACAAAGCTTTTAATCTATTTATTGCCATAACCATCTACGGGCCACTGGCTATAGCTAGGGGGTTAGCTGCTGACTTTTAGGCTTTATCGGGTTGCTGTGTGTGATTTGTCATGGTTGAGATTCTAACTCACTTTAAACTTTGCAACTGTTGATTTGTAGTGTATCCACTTTGCTGTGACCTCCTAGTGTGTCTTAGCCCCTGAAAGTAGAGCAGTTATCCCCCAAACTCCCCTTTGTGTGCCCAATGGTCATCTTAATAAATTGTTAACTTATTGACTGAACCTGACTCTGTCCTTTGGTGCTTTACACTGGTTGATCCGAGAACCTGGTGTTTGGAGTCTGGAGCATTTCAAAGCCTGCTCACCAACTTTGGCTGATTTTCTAATCAATGTCTGTTGACCTCTGAGGGATTTGAGACTAGTTTGGAAGTATTCAACAAGTTTGTCTTCTAAGTGGCTGTGGGTTGTCTGCAAATGACGCTGCAGCTTTGATGGCTTCATAGATTCGTTTAACAGCACAGTAGAGCAAATGACACACATTAGTAATTCAATGCCATCTCCTTGAAGGTAAATCCAAACTTTACATAATTTTCTGTATATATTCGGGTCTTCTCTCGTTTGCGCTTATTTTTACCAGCTGCTACATCAGCAGCAGGTGCCACCTGGCCACTTGCATTTTCATTGGTGGTTTCTGAGGTGGAGGGTATCTCTCTTGTGCTTGTGGAGTTTTTTGGTCGAGTTACAAAACGATCCATTTTCGCTCATAACAATGTCCAAACACTTGGCATTTGTTATTTGTTCTATTTTTTTTTTACAAGAAGATACTACTTTTCAATAATATTGCAGCGTGCCTCCTTATGCCTGGGATCTTAGTAAGCTGGGGACTAAAAAGGCTCTCGGCCAATCATGGGGAACCTGACAGAGTCAGCGTGTAACATGCGAGAGCAAGACAAGAAGCTGTGTATGGGGCTGTGTATGGGCCGATATCTATGTATACACGAATTACAACAAGTGTGACTGGTACAGTGGTTAGATGAGAAGGTTGGTGACTACAAGTTTACTAGTTCAATTCCCCTCACCTCCTTACCAAGTGTAGTTTTACATTTCCTTGTAAGTCGCTTTGAATAAAAGTGTCTGCTAAATAACTAAATGTAATTGTATTAATAAGAAATTCAATAAATTGAAGCAGTGAAAAGAAATTGTGTGTATTACTCTCTGTTCTTATCATGAGTCCACCTTAATCATTTTCTACAATAATGATATGCTATGGTGTACTAATAACACTGTCATATAATGCTTTGTTCGCCTACACTACAAAAATGTATCACACGCAAAAAAGCATAAGACAGTCAATGCTCGG
The DNA here is from genome assembly GCF_900700415.2 of Clupea harengus. Taxonomy (NCBI): domain Eukaryota; kingdom Metazoa; phylum Chordata; class Actinopteri; order Clupeiformes; family Clupeidae; genus Clupea; species Clupea harengus. The sequence goes on from NC_045153.1 coordinate 11,818,568, forward strand.
CTGTAGTGTTTGCAATAAATGGCTCGAGAAGGTCTTGTAAATAAATGATTCCTTGTCGGCTGAATCGGTAGCGCTCATACAAGAACTCATTATGATGGAATAATGGATCTTGGCGATCGCAAAGAACTCTCTCCCTATGAAGCGCCAATCTAACTAATATCGCTCCTTGGTCAATGGGATCTCTCCTTTTTCCGGGGGTGTGGCAAGCTTATCCAGCTTCACTTAAATTAGTATGCGCTGGAGCAGGTTGGAGGTAATTGATGTGTTGCTATGGTGATTTATCCAAAGTTGCTTCCACGAATCGAACAGAGGGACTTATATTATCTCATCCTGAAAATGATCTCGGGTACTCGCTAAACGAGCTACGACAAATGGGGCCCTGGGCTATTCCTGTGCTGTGAGTGAACCGGTGCCCAGCTTGAGAGAGCTCCTGTGTGTAGCTGAATGTGTGCATTGCTGACTGAAAGATAACGTCTTCTGCCTCCATTGATCCGTTCGCTAAAATGTTGGATTCATGTTAATGTATATTTAAAGACATTTAAATTTGTGGGAAAAAAACTGGTTGGAAATATTTTTTTTTAATTAAAGAAATATTAAAAATTGTATAATCAACCAAACATTTTGCGACTCCCTTGCAGTACCTCTGCGGACCCCCTGTTGAAGACCTCTGCTTTAGACGGGTTTAAAGGGTGGTGTGAGCAGGACTAAATCGCACGACTCAGAGACAGGGGTAAAGAATAGTCAAAATGGTTTAGTATCAGAGTTCAGTACACGGAAAGACAGTCCAAAGGCAGGCAAACAAATCCAACAAGGAGTGGAGAAGGTCAAAACAGGGTTCGGTGTGGGTCAGGTCAGGGTTCCGTACACAGGTAGGCGTTTGAAGATCAGGCAGACAATTCAATAGGGAGAAGGCAAAAGCAGGGTTCATGAGACAGGCAGAGGTCGGCAACACTAGTAAATCAACAGACATGGACAAATCGCTGGAACGCTAGGAACACGGGGGAAACTAACACAAATTGGCAACGAGACACAGGAACACACAGACTCAATACACTAGATGATGAAGGACAGGTGAAAACAATCAAGGCAGTGCAGACAATCAACAAGCCGGGACACAAGGGCAGGGCGTGAGGTGTCTGAAACTAAAGTAAAAATGAGTAGACAAACACAACACAGAACTGAAGAATAAATGATAAAATAAGGAAAACATAATCTAGGAAACAGGACGGGACTTAACAAGGGCTTTAGACAGAGTAGGTCAGAGTTTTAGATCGCAACTGCAAATGTAGTTCTTGTCCTTTCTTCGTGCATTCGTCCTTCAGGTATGGTAATGTATTATAAAAGTGAAACTCCCTTTTGCAGGGATTATTCCAACCGCACCAGTAAGTGCAGTTGCGCAAATCACTGCAAATAATGTGAATGGAAATCAATGGACACCATAAACATAATAAGAGTGGGGAACAAAGAAAAAAAGTTTCGGATAGCTTAATGCCTGTTCTATCGGAGACAGAAAGGCACCTGTCGGTAGATGAAGGGTAGACCCTAGATGATCGGCCTACTGGATAGTTCTAGAATGTTGGATTGGTTAGGATTAGTTACCAGGCAGGAACGTAACACACCATTGGCTAATACCAGGACCTTTGCTTTTTCGCTGAGCTACAATGTCATTTGCCTGACTTTTAATGTGGTGTCACGTTTAATGCTGCTGTTCAACATTAATAGCAACTGAATTACACTTGTGTTAAGGGTAATCTGTAGCGGTAAATAAAATAAACGTCAATAACGTGAGTGCGATGTGTAACATATATCCTTTATCAATCAAACACACATAATCGGTGTTTTTTTTGTGTGAAAGTTATTTCATTGGTTAGCTTAAATTACAGTATCTTACGTGAGCTAACTACCTATCGTAACGGTGTTAATTATCGGATGGCGTGTGTTATCGGCAAACGTTCACGTTGTCATGTTAATCCATTAGTAAACTAAAGAATTACATCCGGTAGGCTGATCATCTAGGGCAGGGCTCTTCAATTAGTTTGGAGCTGGGGCCGGTTCATGAAACTGAGGTAAAGTCAGGGGCCGGAGGATATGAGTAATCACGGTAACAAATAAAGAAATTACAACAACATACCGAAAGAGTCAATATATTCTATTTAGTAAGTGCTTCACAAAATATGCCCAAGAGGCCGCATAGGCCCAAGGATTCAAAAATCAAACCAGGTGAGCAATAACCAAGCCATATTAACAGACAATTAGAGAAATGCAATTAACTAACAAAAACATGCACTTCATTGTACATAGCTGTACCAACACAACCTTACTGGTCATTATCCTCAATATTTAAGATTAAACTGATTTGAGTGACAGGCAGAATCAAATGTATCTCCACCAACAAAGTGCATTGTATGGAACTGAATAGAATTGCAACAACTTAAAAGTGCATGGTAGTCTATCAAGGAAATGTGTTTCAAATTTGACCACTCAGTTCAGGTGAACTGTATCAGTTGTTAAGAATTTAATTCATTTAACTGGCAAACAACTTCCAAGTGCACCAATTTTTTTTTTTACTATTCTGCCCCCGCTTCTGTGTGTGTGGCGTGGTCACTCTAGCCTGCTACATTGTCTCGGCAGATAGATAACAGTTTCCCCAAGAGAAAGTCTGAAGCTTGAAGTTCTTTTCAAACCATTACTTAAGAAGCACTGTAAAACTGAGCAGACATACAGAATACATCTTAGTAATCTCATATCGTAATATTCGTTTCTAAAAACAATCACTTAGCATTGCATGTTTAACTGTGATAGAAACTACGTTAGCTTAATGCTTACCTTTAGGAGAAATTCCATAGAGACCGCGCTAGCGATTAGCATATTTATCAAAGTAAACAATTCGAAAAAACTTCGGTTCATTACAAGTGGTTTCCACAAGAAGTAATGTTTCTAAGTAATAACTGAATGAGGCTACCGGAGCACACTCCGGGGGCCAGTCCAAAGCAGCTCGAGGGCCGGATCTGGCCCGCGGGCCACCTATTGAAGAGCCCTGAATCTAGAGTCTACGCTTTGTCTACCCACAGCACCCCTCCATCAGCTGAAAAGGCAAGCTCCGCCCCTGATTGTAACAACTTTACACTACTTTTATCTTTGCGTATCAATTCGATTATCATCTCTCCACGGTGATTAAGCAGAGAGCAAGAGAAGCTTTCCATTCATTGTAGTGAGGTTTTATTTTCAGATGCCAAAAAGGGGTGGATGAAATTGGTAAATGCAACAAGTAGTGGAGATGAAGTCTAATAGGAAGAGGGCATTGAGGGTTTTGGTTGTGATGTGTGGGTTAGCAAAACGTGAGAACCATCACAATGCGCCATGGCAAAAGGATGGACGAAGAGGACTTTTGCACTCCTTATAGTTCTTCAGATTTGGGTAAACTTATCACATTACGCTAGCCTGACGATGTCATACTCATAATTCTAGTCAGAATATGAGTCTGATACCGCTCCGTTGGGCTGTAATTATGGGGCGTGTTTCAACCGAACCAGGAAAAAAAATGCCTCTTCGCTCAATTGGATATATCTAGAACCAATCAGAGCAACGTAGTATGACCATAACGTAGACCATGGGGCCAGCTGATACATTAAACTTTTACCGGATCCCGTAGGAAGGACGGCAAAAACATCCTTTCGATCGACAAATGCCTTGATCGCGTTTATCTGTTCCTCTTTCAAAATGAATGTGCTGTCAATGTCTTCTAAAACAGACTCGAATTTCCACATTTCAGCTCTCCAACGGCAGCCATGTTTGTTGAAAACGAATTCACCCCAAAAGCTCTTTGGTGACGTGGTTGATTACGTTAGGGTTGATCATCTGTCCATCATCGTATAAAGCCCGCCCTGACAATTTGATTGGTCTATCTATCTCCTCACAGATTTTTGTGAGGAGATAGTTTCTCCCCAACGGAGCGACACCAGACCGAACTTCCCGACCTAAATTTTTGTGGGCGTGGCTAAGTTCGTCTGGCATCCAGACTAACATTACGCATTACCTTTGCTGAAATTAACTAAACATTTTGTTTCTGTGGAAATATTTTAAAAAGATGGTGGTCAGTGTGCTGAGTGACTTTCCAATTTGTTATCAGACATCGCAGACTCTCAGAGACTGACTCGTGGGGAAACGGCTATATTTGAATGCAGCAAGTCCACAGAGCCCAGCCACACTGTGGACCTTATCCAGGTGGCCTGGTTCAAAAATAAGAACCTGCTGTATTTTCACTGCCCCATAACTAAAATGACCACACCTCGATTCACCTCCAAAAGGATGAGTGTTGCATTACCAGCTAAGCTTCAGATATCTGACGTACAGAAGTCTGGTGAGGGAATCTACACCTGTGATATGAGAACAACAGGAGAATCAATATCCAAAAATTGGACGTTAATAATAGGTGCGTTTGCATGATGGTAAATAAGTAAATAATCATTAATTTGATGATATCACAATTACAGAATGGCAGTCATTACTATTGTATATTTTGCATTTAGTTTTAATTTCAGAGGAACCTCTGGCTGATGAGCAGAAGGAGTTTGTAGGTGACGTGTGGGAGATTCTGTTTTTACTCCTCAGAGTGTTCATCTACACAAGTGTGATTTCCATCGCCTGCTGTATAACCAAACACAGATATCAGGTACATTAGGTCAAAGGTCAAAGGCTCAGTAGATGATGACATCTCTAACATGTCCTGTAAGGTCCATAAAATGCAGATCTTAGGCGGAATGTAGTGAGGAATCTCTCTGTGTGTTTTTGTGTCTGTGACTTTTGTTTGTTGTCTGTTTGATTCATAGGGCTGTTTATCAGCAGGATGTGCCAATCAACATACTTAAGACACAGAGGACAGCAGAGTGTGAGGGAGTGCTGTTCTTACACTTTACAGGAACATTTCATATCTGAAATACCCCGCATTCACTGGTGCATCCTGGTTTCATCAAAATGTATCATTCATAAAGGTTAACATTTGTTTCCTCTCTAAGTGTTTCTATGAGTTTTCACATTTCACATGAGTTATTTACTTATAGAATCATTTAGGAGAGATCATAGCATATCAAAAGTTTGTTTTTCAAATCAAGTTATTTGTCAATGTGACAAGTTAAAGTAATCTTGATGTTGCTTTTGTTGTTCGTTCCACCAGCCTCCACACCAGACTCGACACTCTTTATCTTGAGGTGTCCTGTGACGAGTGTTGCTGATAGTGTTCAAAATATGTAATGCACCCTTAGTGACAGCAGGTGGCAGTACAGAGGTATATTGAGCTCAAGCAGCCTCTTCTCCTGAATCTTTTTCTGTCATGACGATGAAAACCTTGTTATAGACTTGGACTTGGTTATGTAGAATTGCAAACTTTTGAAAAAATATAAAAAGGTTCTCGTGGGTTCATTGTGTATGAGACAGCTGTAGATGAATATATGGAAGTGGAGTATATACAACATTTTCAAGAAGAACATACCTGATACCAATACTGCATTATTGAAAGGCTGTGACTGGATCTATGCGTATTAGTTTAGCTGTACAGGCTTGTGGTCTCTGTGAGACTTCCTGGGTTTGTTTGTCTTATTGGTCAACCAAGTTCCTAACAAGTTTCTAAACGCATTGACCTTTCATTTATCCATCAGATGTCCTCCTTACTTTCCATCTTTACTCAGAGTGCTCATCCCAACATAACTTAACATAACTCAAGGCGTCGAATGACTAATTCGCCCACCCTGGTGCCACACAGATTCCGCCTACTGGAGGGCCTTGCCCTGGAGCAGGGAGATCACATAGGGATCCACTCTGGAGCAGGGAGATCACATAGGGATCCACTCTGGAGCAGGGAGATCACATTAGGATCCACTGTGGAGCAGGGAGATCACATAGGGTTCCACTCTGGAGCAGGGAGATCACATAGGCCACTCTGGTTCCTTCAGTGGGGAACAAATAGGGCTGCATAGGGATCCACTCTGGTTCCTTCAGTGGGGAACCAATGGGGCTGCATTTCCAGGGCAAGGGAGCACTGGAGCAGGAATCCGCTACAGGCCTTGGATGAGCCGGAGAACGGAGAAGGGCTGTGGACCGGGGAGGTGGAGCTTGCTGGTGGGGTGATTCTCGACTAGACCCTGGAAAAGGTCGAGGGGACTCGGGAAGGTGACTGAGGCAGGTGAGTTGAATCAGGAAGGGACGTGGCAGGAGCAGGGCTCAGCGCTGGCGTGACAGTCACCCTGTATTTGTACATAGCCACATGATGTGGCTACATGAATCCACAACAGCCACAGACCACACGCACGCATGCATGCACGCACACACACATCAAGAGTGTCTCAAAAGTGTCTTTGCAGTATGCAGTATTTCTGGATGTGCCTTGGGTCATGTAAGTCAAAGAGAGAAAGAGAGAGAGAGAAAGAGAAAGAGGAGAACAGGTCACTATCTAACCCTCACTACAGCTATCTTCTGCCCCAGCGCGCTCTGTCTAACTAACCCACAATACCTGCAACCTTTCGTTTGTCCATCAGACATCCTCCTTACTTTCCATCTTTCCTGAGTTCCTAACTTTGTCATTTCTGATCAAGCTCATAAACCTGCCCTACGTTCCCAGATCACCCGCCTAGTATACATACAAACCTATTTCCCAGTCTTTGCCAAGTTGTCTTTTAATGTTTTACTTATACTTAACAACATATCATCTAGTTCTGATTGAAGTACAACCACCAAAACACTTCATACTTCACCCAAAAGTGACTCATGCTTCCATAACTATAGCATATGCTCTCTGCCATAACTATAGCATATGCCTCTCTTTGTTGTAGTTGCCTTTTTCGGTCACTTTGTCTCATTGATGGCCCATGACTTTCAAATGCAGCAGTAAAAGTGGGAAAATGTCTTCAGCTACACCTATATTTTTCCTTCATATATGCATATTTCAATGCAAATGCTGTAGTGCATATATGCATATTTCAATGCAAATGCTGTAGTGCACCACTTTTGTATGGTTGTATAGTGTAGGTGTAGTACCACCATAGACTACATTACCCACAATTCTCATATCACCTTAACTTTCTTATCTACATTTCATTGAGACAGCATTGGCTGCAAACAAGGTTGTAAAAAGGTGACGCACTTTTCCCTTTAAAGCAGCTCTCTCTCTGGATGGTTTTTACAACAGTGAATACCATTCATAAAAGAGATACCCCATCTGCAGGAAAACTTCAACCAAACAAAGGACAACGCAACCACGACTCGTATTGAACTTTTGGCCAAAGTTCCGAAGATACTTTGTCTCGTTTAGTTGCAACCTAAGTTTATACTGGGAGGATTACACTGTAGCCCAGCAGTGTTCTGAGTAAGAGAAGGCGACCGGCTTCCCTTCTTCGTTTCTCCATGTCGACACAGAACTCTACATCCTTCGAGACCCATCGGACGTCCAACAAGGCCTCCACGAGTTTCAGCTGACAAGCTGAGAAGGACACGGACATCTCCCTCGAACCTGCGTTCCGCACTGTTCATTGGAAGTCCGCAAAACACTGTTGATCGCTAAGCAAGGGCGTTAATCAAGTAAGGGTGACAATCTGGGCAGAGATTAGTCTTATATGTGTGTTTAATCTATGTGTGAAAGTATTGTTGTTTTATTTCATTTATGATTTAAATGCGCAATCTGTAATTCACAGTTTGCACGGTCTGTGACCGTGACATTATCTTGTTTTGTTTTACTTTGCTAATCCGTTAGATCGTGCATGGACCATCTCTCTCTCTCTCTCTCTCTCTCTCTCTCTCTAACTCCCTTTACATCACCATCTCAACATGTACACGTCCACATCACGATTTCAGTGCTGTTTAAATATATTGTATTGAGTTAAAGGCATATAGCCTGGATTCTGCCCTCAAAGCAAGCATCCTTTGTCTAGGTACTCATTGCATTATGTGCCCAGCCCCCAACTTAATTGGCGCCTAAGAACAGGTATATCTTGTCAAGGACCCGCAGTCACATCCGGGGACCATTCCCAATCTAGTTGGCGCCTGGCACACTATTTCATTCACGCACTTACTATCTCTACCCTGTGCACTTGCGCAAAGCCTCCCTCTCACTCCTCCTCTTTCCATTTAGCGAGTACCCGCATACGCACACACACACACGTACCCGCGCACACACACACACACACAGACGAGTACGCTCTCATGCCCCCTCCCCTGTATTCCTGAACAGACAACTTCCCAACTCCACTTTGTGCCTTGTTTCATTGTTATACTCTATTGTTTATGGGATTATACCTGATTAATATTAGCCATTAATTACTGTTTGTCACCTTTAATACATTGGTTTATTTAGACTTAAACAATTGTCTTGTCTGTTGTTGTTCCAATATTCCACTGAAAGCCAGTACTCCAATTGCCTTCACTTATCTGGTTGTTTCATGAAGTGTTGTAGACTTTGTAATGAAATTGTAGTACATTAGTATTGTGATACCATACTTAGACTGTAGCATAGTGGTACAAGTAGAGCAGGGGTGCCCACATTTTTTTGGCTTGTGATCTACTTTTAAAATGACCAACTAAAAATGATCTACCACAAAACATGTTCATAAATAGAGACTATGCATGGCTAAGGGAGGGGGGGCGGGGGGCAGCACCGACACCGACACTTAAAGGAATCATGGTGATATTGGTGACATTTTTGTCGATAGTTGCGGCCTAAAATTCTTGATTTCGCGGGAGCTTTTCCAAAAAGTTCCGATGAAAGTTGCTGTGTTTTTAGGTGTTTGTTGCGAATTTTCCTCTTTGTAATCATAATTGAGTTATTTGTTGAAAAATAACTGATTAATAAACAAACATTCATTCATCAAAAACAAAAGCATTGAGAAATGGTCCTCTAAATAACCTTGCCAATATGCCAAACAAAAGATTACCAGGACTACAAAACGTATCCACAACACAGTGCACCTGTTGGCATTACAGAAGGACCATCAGTAAGACTGAATAAAATGTTATGAATGTCTCGGCCTTCACATATGCGGAAAAAAAACAGCCTGTGTCACTGTGATCTGTCTCGTCATCTGACGTACTGCCTGTGTTTCTGCCGTTCTCATTCTATGCTTATCAATCTGTTTTGCTATCCTTGTTTATTTATTTCCGTAAAGTTGTTGATGTTGTTCAATTTCATATATTAATTTAAAGCCGTCCAAGTTCAAGTCATCCATTCTTCAACACTCGCAGCTACCTTATCTTCAAACAGAAAGTAACGTTAAATCTCCATGGCAACAGCTCTCAAGGGTTTGGATAATAATCTGATGTATTGCTTCCTTCATTATTCAAAGCTAAATAAGTCATTTTCATTCCATTTCATAGATTTACTACCAGACTCTATGTAAAAAGGGCCACGCACAACTCGCGGAAAATGATGGAAGCCAGATCAATTTCTGAATTTTCGGTGCGGACATGGACATACTTTCTGTTTCCACGTCTGGTGCATCCATTCTCATTGGGCCTCATCTCGAAAATGTTCTCTAGCGTCTTCTTAAATATCTTCCTACGGACTTCGAAAGACCAACCTAAGAAAAGATCTCCGCCGGATTCATAAACGCCTGGAAATTAGTTCCTAAAAGCTTAAAATTCTCTATAGCTGTGCACTGATTCTTAAGCCCAATTCTGTCCGCTGGTGGGAGTGTGCTCACCTGTGTGCGTGCACGTGTCTGTGTGTGTGTGTGTTTGTGCGCGTCGTGGCGGAACTCCGCCGTGCACGATACAGAGAGCAGAGAAGAATTGTAAACGGGCGATCATGCCGTTGTGTAAATAAGATAAATAACATAAGGCTTTTTAGTATAGTTTGAAACAAGGCTGCAAACAAACAAAACAAAGCAGAACAACTGAATACATTTTAAGCAAATATTTATTTCAAGTGTATTATTTAATTTGTCTGTCAAAGATATCATCTTTCCATCTAAAATTTGAGTATCTAAATATTTGCAAAAAATGCTGCAGTTGCACAGTTTTGCTGATTGTGAACATTGACTGACACGGGTATCCATGAATTTTGGAAAAAGTGGTCATTGAGTACATTTTGTATCTAAGCAATGGAAAAGTATCCACAGTTTACTTAGCATAGCCGACTGATATGCTGGATGTGTTAAGTGATTTGAGAAAGTGTGAAAATGGTTATGACATTCTGCTTGTTTAAACAGTGTTATGGGATTATGTTGGGTAGGTATGCGCTGTTATTAAAGGCACAGTGTGTTTTTTTGGTGGTATCTATTAGTAGAAATGGAATTTAGTATTCATGTTTTCATTAGTGTATAATAACCTTTACATATGCATCACTGTGTTTTTGTTAGCTTAAAATAAGCCCTTCATATCTACATAGGGAGTGGATCCTCTTCCAAGGACTCCGCCATGTTGCACCGCCATGTTTCTACAGTAGCCCAGACCAGACAAACCAAAACACTTGCTCGACATAGGGCTTTTGCCGTTGTTATGGCATTTGACGGCCACCTGTTAAGCTGGTTTCAATTCAGCAACCTCACCATTTTTCCTCCACTGCTTAGTCACAGCACAGACTTAAACCCCTCATAAATTCCTCCCTTTCACTGAATGACATTAACATGAGTAATCGCTACACGATAACAATTACACAACTAACATTACTAGATACATATCATAGTGGACATTACACAAATAATCGATTAAATAATCAATAGAATACTCGATTCCAAAAATATTCTATAGTTGCAGCCCTAGTGTGTGTATACATGTGTGATCTCAGAGGAATGCAATGCCATATCAGAATGCCTCACGCTGAGTCGCGAGGGGAAGGGCACGGAATGGCACGGCACAGCATGGCCGCCCGTTACTCGGCAAGTTTGCTCGGAGAGCGTGCGGTGTGGCCGTTCAGGCCTCAACTCCACCGACACCAAACACTCCCGGTGACTCCCTCTTATCACACCAAGCATCAGTGACCATGAATGGAGCCATAGGGAAGTGAGGATCTATTGAGCTTTCCTGAACTGTTGTGTGTTCGTTCACACACAAACAAACAGGTGTGTCTGAAGGGAAATACATAAGCTGTGTGTGAGTGTGTGTGTGTGTGTGTTCTACTTTTTCAAATCCTCACCTGTAGGTTTGACAGTGACATTCCCCATGTCTTCACTCTTCTCCAGGATCTTGTGTAAGGAGCCTCCACCCTGCCTCACCCACAACCTGACTGTGCACACGTACTTCCCCTGGTCCTCTGGACGGGCCCCGGACAGCACCAGCCCGTAGAACCCACCTCCGCGCAGGTCCAATCGCAGCCCCCCCTCTGCGTAGCGCTGGGCAGAGCTATCGCCCACTGTGACCTTGTCGTCGGGACCGAAGGTCAGGATCTCCACCATTGGAGAGCCTCCCACCTTGAGAGACCAAGTGACTGATAGTGAAGTGTGCTCTGTGAAAGCTGTGGTGGTATTGCAGTGAAGCTCCAGCTGCTCCCCTTCAGACACCATAGGCTGTGGGATTGACGGCGCCACCTTCAGGCTGTCCCCTATCACTGTAAGCAGAAAATGTAGATGTTAAAAAGGTGATATTGACATACAGCATAATCTCAAATAGGCATCTGCTTAAACTCCTGAAGTTATAAAGTACTTTATCAGTCATAAAGTACTGGGAAGGCACCACACAAAGCGCAACATCTGGATCTTCCACCTGGAATCATCCCTTCTCAGTTAATCCTCTTTGAAAGTTGTGAAATGTCAGGCTGGGCTTCTCGATCAATGTCCCTCATGCATTCTCTACCCTTGACCCATCTCACATCATCACATCAAGTCACAGAGTAATTTGATATCAAACCACAATACGAATGTACTGCAGAATGTCCAAGACCTTGTGTGTGTGTGTGTGTGTGTGTGTGTGTGTGTGTGTGTAAATACCGTTTTCCACAACCCTTCACAACTGAAAGGCCTTCTGGGTAACTGTGCCCAAGTGTGAATTGCTGCCAAGTGTTAAGAGATGGCAGAGTGTACCAGTGACCTTGACCTCATACCCAGCAGGCACTGTGATATCTCCCTTGACATTGTAGCCACTGCCATGCTTCCTTTACTAACCTGTCCTTCACCTTCTCTTCTGAGAGGGCACACAGAGAGACAGAGACAGAGAGAGAGAGAGAGAGAGAGAGAGAGAGAGAGAGAGAGAGAGAGAGAGAGAGAGAGAGAGAGAGAGGTGACTTTTCTTAAATGTGGAAGCCCCCCCACCCAACTGGAGAGCCAAAAAGCACCCAAATGCCCTCTTTTTAAAAGTGGATGTAAGTCTTCCTGTCTGAAAGCTACATACGGGTGGTGCTGGGGAGCAGTAGATGTGGTTTTGTAGCAATAAATCATCCACTGATGGAGTGCGGGGAGGGGTTTAGAAACCGCTTAAGGTTCAGAACAACCTGAAATAACCTCCTTCTTGGGGAATACGAAACCAAGGAGGCTGTGGAAAGGAGGGGTTGTTGCTCAGGGAGATGGTTTGGAGATGTGTGTTTGAGTGTGTGTGTGTGTACGTGTGTGTGTGTGTGTGTGTGTGTGTGTGTGTGTGTGTTAGAGTGTGTGGGTTTATGTGGGTATGTGTATACATGTAAGTATGGGTGTGCGTGAGAGAGAGTGTGAGTGAGTGAGTTAGTGATATAGAGATTAAGTGAGTGGTTGTGTATACAGTGGGGAAAATAAGTATTTGAACCCCTGCTGATTTCGCAAGTTTGGCCACTTGCAAAGAAATGTGTGATCTATAATTGTAATGGTAGGTGTATTTTAACAGTGAGAAATAGAATATCAACAAACAAATCCAGAAAACTGCATTTTATAACATTTATGACTTTATTTGTATTTGATGCAGAAAATAAGTATTTGAACCCCCAAGCAAACAGCAAGAATTCTGGCTCCCAATGACCAGTTATGTGCCCAAGAAGCACACAGATTAGTCCTCATTAGGCCTAACAAGGTACACCTGATCTCAACTGGTGATGTGTATAAAAGAAACCTGTCCAAAGAATCATACTTTACACCTTCAACCTCACCACCATGGGCAAGACCAAAGAGTTGACCAAGGACGTCAGAGATAAGATTGTAAACCTGCACAAGTCTGGAATGGGTTACAAAACCATCGGCGAGCAGCTTGGTGAGAAGCAGACAACTATTGGTGCGATTATTCGTAAATGGAAGCAACACCAAACAACTGTCCATCGCTCTAGGTCTGGGGCTCCATGCAAGATATCCCCTCGTGCGGTATCGGTGATCATCCGAAAGGTGCAGAATAACCCCAGAACTACACAGGGGGAGCTTGTGAATGATCTCAAGGCAGCTGGGACCACAGTCACCAAGAAAACCATTGGCAACACACTACGCCGTAATGGTTTGAAGTACTGCAGAACTCGCAAGGTCCCCCTGCTCAAGGAAGTACATGTACAGGGCCGTCTGAAGTTTGCCAATGAACACTTAAATGATTCTAAGGAGGATTGGGAGACAGGATGTGGTCAGATGAGACCAAAATCAAGCTCTTTGGCATCACCTCCACTTGCCGCGTTTGGAGGGGGAAGAATGCTGAATATGACACCATCCCCACCGTCAATTATGGAGGTGGAAACATTATGCTTTGGGGCTGTTTCTCTGCCAAGGGTACAGGACGACTCCACTGCATCGAGGGGACTATGGATGGGGCCATGTAATATGGAATATTGGGCTTGAACCTCATTCCCTCATTCCCTCCCATTGAAAACGCAACCTTAAGGATTTGGAGAGGATCTGCAAAGAGGAGTGGACCAAAATCCCTCCTGAGATGTGTGTAAACCTGGTGACCAACTACAAGAAAAAGTCTGACGTCTGTGCTTGCCAACAAGGGTTATTCCACCAAGTACTAAGTCATGTTTTGCTAGGGGTTCAAATACTTATTTTCTGCACCAAATGCAAATTAAGTCATAAATGTTATAAAATGCAGTTTTCTGGATTTTTTTGTTGATATTCTGTTTCTCACTGTTAAAATACACCTACTATTACAATTATAGATCACACATTTCTTTGCAAGTGGCCAAACTTGCGAAATCGGCAGGGGTTCAAATATTTATTTTCCCCACTGTATATGTGTGTGTGTGTGAGAGAGTGAGAGTGTGTGTGAAGGATAGATAAAGAGAGAGAGAGAGATTGAGTGAGTGTGTGTATACATTAGTGCTGTCAGTTTAACGCGTTATTAACGGCGTTAACGCAAACCCATTTTAACGGCGTTAATTTTTTTATAATTTTTTTTTTTTTAGATTAAGGTTCTTATTGGCCTCACAAACTGTGTAGTAGGCTAACGTTATGGTTTGAGTGAATGGTGAGCGCGATACGGCGAAATGGATGATAAAAAGCTTCTGAATGGAAAGTTTACTTTTAAAAGTTGTGTTGTGCAAAAGAAGCAAGCTTCACTGTTGTCTGAAAATTTCAACAGGCAGCTGGTAGGCTTACCTTTTATTGGTAACCTAACTGTTACGGTTCATTGTTTCTGAAATAAGAGGCCTGACTGCTATGTTCCCAGCAAACTTGAAAAAAAAAGAAAATATTAAGCCATGGTTTAACTGCACTATAGGCTGAGTCCTTGTTTACCTGAAATGTGGACTTTATAATTTTATTTTGTACCGCCCTGTTTGGCAATGTTGGTTTTCAATAAAATAAAACATTTGCATAAAGCAAGCCAATCCACTTTTCCATGTTGATAAGGGCATTAAAATACAAATAAAATGATGGAAAAAAATAAATCGCAATTAATTTTGAGTTAACTATGACATAAATGCGATTAATCGCGATTAAATATTTTAATCGTTTAACAGCACTAGTATACATGTGTGATCTCAGAGGAATGCAATGCCATATCAGAATGCCTCACGCTGAGTCACGAGGGGAAGGGCACGGAATGACACGGCACAGCATGGCCGCCCGTTACTCGGCAAGTTTGCTCAGAGAGTGTGAGGTGTGGCCGTTCAGGCCTCAACTCCACCGACACCAAACACTCCCGGTGACTCTCTGTTATCACACCAAGCATCAGTGACCATGAATGGAGCCATAGGGAAGTGAGGATCTATTGAGCTTTGTGGTAGCTTTCCTGAACTGTTGTGTGTTCGTCCACACACAAACAAACAGGTGTGTCTGAAGGGAAATACATAAGCTGTATGTGAGTGTGTTCTACTTTTTCAAATCCTCACCTATGTATGTGTGTGTATACAGTATGTGTGTGTGTCTTTGTGTGTGTTCTACTTTTTCAAATACTCACCTGTGTGTGTGTGTGTGTGTGTGTGTGTGTGTGTGTGTGTGTGTGTGAGTGAGTGAGTGAGTGAGTGAGTGAGTGAGTGAGTGAGTGAGTGAGTGAGTGTGTGTGTGTGTGTGTGTTCTACTTTTTCAAATCCTCACCTGTAGGTTTGACAGTGACCTTCCCCATGTCTTCACTCTTCTCCAGGATCTTGTGTAAGGAGCCTCCACCCTGCCTCACCCACTCCCTGGCTGTGCACACGTACTTCCCCTGGTCCTCTGGACGGGCCCCGGACAGCACCAGCCCGTAGAACCCACCTCCACGGAGGTCCAATCGCAGCCCCCCCTCTG
Source organism: Clupea harengus (assembly GCF_900700415.2). Lineage (NCBI taxonomy): Eukaryota > Metazoa > Chordata > Actinopteri > Clupeiformes > Clupeidae > Clupea > Clupea harengus. The sequence continues at coordinate 11,834,149 of NC_045153.1, forward strand.
CGTAGCGCTGGGCAGAGCTATCGCCCACTGTGACCTTGTCGTCGGGACCGAAGGTCAGGATCTCCGCCATTGGAGAGCCTCCTACCTTGAAAGACCAAGTGACTGATAGAGAAGTGTGCTCTGTGAAAGCTCTGGTGGTATTGCAGTGAAGCTCCAACTGCTCCCCTTCAGACACCATAGGCTGTGGGATTGACGGCGCCACCTTCAGGCTGTCCCCTATCACTGTAAGCAGAGAATGCAGATGTTAGAAAGGTGATATTGAAATACAGCATAATCTCAAATAGGCATCTGCTCCTACTCCTGAAGTTATCAGTCATAAAGTACTGGGAAGGCACCACACAAATGCGCAACATCTGGATCTTCCACCTGGAATCATCCCTTCTCAGTTAATCCTCTTTGAATGTCGTGAAATGTCAGGCTGGCTTCTCGATCGATGTCCCTCATGCATCCTCTACCCTTGATCCATCTCACATCATCACATCAAGTCACAGAGTCATTTGATATCAAACCACAATACTAATGTACTGCAGAATGTCCAAGACCTTGAACAACCAAAATTCCAACAGCCACATCCCCATAACAAGGCACATTCTGGAATGAAAAGCATGACTCAATGAAGTCACATTTATCTCTCTTAATCTCATTGTTTTGTGGTTGTGGACATGTGTGTGTGAATACCGTTTTTCACAGCCCTTCACAACTGAAAGGCCTTCTGGCTAACTGTGCCCAAGTGTGAATTGCTGCCAAGTGTTAAGAGATGGCAGAGTGTACCAGTGACCTTGACCTCATACCCAGCAGGCACTGTGATATCTCCCTTAACATTGTAGCCACTTCCACGCTTCCTGTACTAACCTGTCTTTCACCTTCTCTTCTGAGAGGGCATACTCAGAAAGAGAGCGAGAGAGACAGTGAGAGACAGACAGAGAGAGAGGTGACTTTTCTTAAATTTGGAAGCCCCCCCCCCCCCCCCCCAACTGGAGAGCCAAAAAGCTCCCAAATGCCCTCTTTCAAAATCTGAATGTAAGCCTTCCTGTCTGAAAGCTGCATACTGGTGGTGCTGGAAATCATCCACTGATGGAGTGCGGGGAGGGGTTTAGAAACCGCTTAAGGTTCAGAACAACCTGAAATAACCTCTTTCTTGGGGAATACGAAACCAAGGAGGCTGTGGAAAGGAGGGGTTGTTGCTCAGGGAGATGGTTTGGAGATGTGTGTTTGAGTGTGTGTGTGTGTGTGTGTGTGTGTGTGTGTGTGTGTGTGTTAGAGTGTGTTAGAGTGTGTGTGTGTGTGTGTGTGTGTGTGTGTTAGAGTGTGTTAGAGTGTGTGTGTGTGTGTGTGTGTGTGTGTGTGTTAAGAGTGTGTGTGTGTACTTAACAGAACATTGGGACTAGGAATACTGGAGGCATGTGTCACAGAAGAGAGTGTGCTCTAGGAACGAACAGGTTCAGGAGTTTTGGATCCAGTATCGAGGAACGCCTGACTCCATTTCTTGCTGCCAAACCCAATTTGCCCAGCAGCAGCAGCAGAGCAAGTACTGGTGACTGATGAGTGGCAACAGGTTGGTGGGAACAGTGGTGACAGAGCAGGGCTTTCAGGACCTCACTATTTGTCAGTGCCTGAGGGCACCAACCACAATATAAGTGTCCAACTCTATCAATACCACATTAACATTTAGGAGACAAATGACAGTAAAACAAAAACCCTGCTCAATATTTGCACGTATGATCAGGCCTACCTTTGAGTGCTACGTCTGCCTTGTAGTTCCCACTGAAGACCGTGTCAGTGCTGGGAGTACTACACTGATAGGTGGCGCTGTCCGTAGCTCGAACCTTCTTGATCATCAGCTCGACAGACGAGTCGGTAATCTTCTTGATGCTTATGTCGCCGCTGGAGACCCGGTCCTTGAAGAGGGCGTTGGTATATGAGCTGTCGAACGTGGATATGACCTGGAACTGGTTCTGTCCCTGCAGCATCATCCACTCAAAGTCCTGATCTCTGGGCCCCTCGTATTCAGAGACGTTGCAGCGGATCGACACAGCCTGGCCCTCAACGCGGACCAAAGGCCCGGAGGGGACCCTAACGACCCTGCCCTGGCACAGAGCTGGAGGAACAGAGAGAGAAAGAGAGAGAGAGAGAGAGAGAGAGAGAGAGAGAGAAAGAGAGAGTGAATTTACATTGATAAGCCATTAAATCTACACAACGTTTGATCATACATTAAACCCGCACAGCGTTTGGTCTCTTCATACATCACTGACAGGAAACCCTTAGCTGTCAACCATGCCACTGGGCTAGGCCATGGAGCTGTGTGTGTGTGTGTGTGTGTGTGTGTGTGTGTGTGTGTGTGCGTGCGTTTGTCTGTGTGTGTGTGGGTGTTTTTTGTGTGTGTGTGTGTGGGTGTGTGTGTGTGTGTGTGTGTGTGTGTGTGGGTGTTTGTGTGTGTGTGTGGGGGGGAGGGGGGGGGTGTTTGTGTGCGTGCGTGCAGGGGGAAAGCAGAGTGCGCCAGACAGGATGTCCATATCTCATGTGGCATCTCTCTGCAGATACAGACACACTCAAACACGCGGACACACCCCCCCCCCCCCAGCACACTCACACACGCACACACACCACACCCCCCCAGCACACACATACACGCACACACACCCACACAAACGCACACGCACACAAAATAACATGAAACGACAAGGCAAAAGGAAACACTGCTCGACAACCTTCCCAACCCGACAGTGCACTCAAGAGATTGAAAAAAACATTCTGGCTGATGAAGTGTCTGCAGAGGCCAACACACACACACACACTTAAACAAATAATACACTATGACAGAAGTCCAGGGCCTCGTTCGTCGTAAGTGCTTAAGTTAAGTCAATCAATTATCCCATTAGCCAGTTTAAATTACCAAGATGATTGAGGACAGGATATATCAGTTCGTCCAAGAATGATCCGCCCTCAAACCATATTGTTTATTAGAACCAGACTAAACTTATCAGGGCAATTGAGCGTGCTCGTCCTTTACATTTACATTTACATTTAGTCATTTAGCAGACGCTTTTGTCCAAAGTGACGTACAAGGGAGAGAATTGTCAAGCTATGTCCTACTTCAAAAGGGGGAAGGGTCGATCACCAAAACCATGATTTTTTTAACGGTACAATGGCTACTAAACTCAAAGAAAGAGCCTCTTTTTTTCTCCGCTGGCGGGCAGGAGATGATCATGAACGCTTATGAAGAATACAAGACCATAATCATGGCAAAATCCAACACCGCCAGCGCTGCGAGAGCAAGACAATAAGCTGTGTATGGGGCTGTGTATGGTTGGATATCTATGTATGTATATATCCTTACAAGTTTGGGTTTGGAACAGTGGGTAGAGAAGTCGTTTAATATATATAATAAAGGTTGCTAGCTCGATTCCCCTCTCCTCCTGACCAAGTGTATTTTTACATTTCCTTGTAGGTCGCTTTGAATAAAAGCATCTGCTAAATGACTAAATGTTAGTTTATTAATAAGAAATTCAATAAATTGAAGCAGTGAAAAGAAATTGTGTGTATTTCTCTCTATTCTTATAGTCCACCTTAATCATTTTCTACAATAATGATACACTGTGCAGACCCTCCAGGAAGTTGCGATGTTGCGATCGCACCAATTCACGCGAATTCAGCGATTCCCCGCGAATTCAGCGCAACGTTGCAATTTTAACACATCACCGCAACTTTCCCGCAAATTTGACAAATCATTGTCATCTCCCACAACTTTCTCCCTCCCCCGGCTACACCTAAGGCGGAAATTCTGCCTTGGGGACATCGTGCAGACACTAGCAGAGTTCTAATCCGTTGTAAACAATGAGAATGGCTACACCAGAGGTGGAAACGGAACTCAGCCCATGTCCTCCGATAATTCAGAAATAGATCTAGCTTCAATTTTTATAATTTTCTGCAAGGTGTGCATGGCCCTTTCTACATAGAGTCTGGTAATAAATCTATGAAATGTAATGAAAATTATATATTTTGCTGTGAATAATAAAGGAAGCAATGAATCCGATTATTTCCCAAACCCTCTAGAGCTGTTGCCATGGAGATTTAACATTACTTTCTGCTGATAAGGTAGCAGCGAGTGTTGAAGAATGGATCACTTGAAATTGGACGACTTTAAATTAATATATGAAATTGAACAACATAAACACCTATACGGATAAAACAAATCAACAAGGATAGCTAAACAGATTGATCAGCATAGAATGAGAACGGCAGAAACGCAGGAAGGACTTCAGACAGACAGATCAGTGACACAGGCTGTTTTTTCCCCCAGTTATATGTGAAGGCTGAAACATTCATAACATAGTATTCAGTCTTACTGGTGGTCCTTTTGTAATACCAACAGCTTACTTCGTTGTGGATAAGTAAAGCCTATGTACTGTTCCCGCTACGTGTTTTACACCACCAGTACATTAACGTAGGTAAACAGACAGCCAAACTCGATTACACAAGCCAGGTAGCGAGCGCCTTGCTCCTTTATTGATTGTCAGGTGAAATGTATGAGTGAAACTGTAATACAGAAAATACTTAGAAGGTATACTTAAGACAGCAAGTTACTATTATACTCGTTACATCAAGAATCAGAGCAACAACAGATTACAGCACAGCTGGCTAACAAGTGCTAACGTTAGCCATTAAAGGAATTATGAATGAATAACGGTCATATCGCTATATTACTAATAATTAACACTAACACAGTTCATGGAAATTAAATTTAGGTCACTTAAACATGTTTATCACAGTATGAAACAGCCAAACACGTAGTCATTGTTTTCGAGGGTGTGAGGGAAAGCATAACACAAGGTTTACTATGAGCATACCGTCCGTAACTAGCATGTGTTTCTAGATAACTGTCTAACAGCTGTTGCCATTCTCACGAGACGAACATTTTAATGATGTCAAAGTAAAAGTCCAATACTATACTGTTTTCGTTTCTATAACAACAATACAAGCAATATACATTTGCTGACCTAAATAAGCAGAGGGCAGAACAGCCTATTTTGCTACATTTTTGTAGTCCTGGTAATCTTTTGTTTGGCATGTTGGTAAGGTTATTTAGGGGACCATTTATCAATAGTTTTGTTCTTTAATGAATGTTTGTTTATTAATTACTTATTTTTCAACCAATAACTAAATTATAATTACAAAGAGGGAAATTTGCAACTTTTTTATCGCACATTTCACTTACTCTCGCAATTTCATCGCAACAAACACCTAAAAAACCCTGCAACTTTCATCGCAACTTTTTGGAAAAGCTCCCGCGAAATCAGGAATTTTAGGCCGCAACTATCACAAAAAAGGCCCGCGAAATCCTGGGGGGACTGACTATGGTGTATTTATAACACAGTCATATAATTATGAGTGCTTTTTTCTCAGCATCGCCGACACTACAAAAATGTACCACTCGCAAAAAACCGCAACACAGTCAATGCTCGGCTGCTGCTTGTGGTGTTTGCAATAAATCGCTCGAGAAGGTCTTCCTCTGAAACTCGCTAAACGAGCTACGACGAACGGGGCCCAGGTGAACACAATGCCAAATACAAATGCATGGCATTCTGAACACCGTCCCCATTTATGGTCAAATGAATCTCAAGTAGCCTTATTAGGGGACACTGATCAGCGTGCTGGCATGAGAAATCTCACAGCCGTACGTGAGACAGTGAGACTAACTGGCAGAGGGAAGGGGATTTGACAGTGGTATAAAACATTTCAAGGCACCCCGCCATCTACCTGCATGTGTGTGTGTGTGTGTGTGTGTGTGTGTGTGTGTGTGTGTGTGAGAGAGAGAGCACACAGAGAACAGGAAACAAGGCTAAGCTACAGGTAACAGAGCAGGGTGAAGGGAAGCAAGCTGAGAAACTGTGAAGCAAAACTCAGAAAACTTGTCAACAACTAAGCGGACACACACACACACACACAAACACACACACACACACACAGAGACACACACACACACACACACAAACAAACACACAAACACTATACTTTCTGAACACTTTTCAGGTAATTTCAAATGTCTCCAAGCAAGACAGGAAGGTGGGATGACATGGTGGTCTGGGTCCCAGCCTGCTTGTTAGCGTGCCTGTGTGGATAGGCATGTGCCAGCATATCAGCTGTGACAACACAGGCATGCAGCACCTCACAGTTCCATTGCACATTACACATTCCATTCAACCGCATTAACAGTAACACACACACACACACAAACACACACACACTTTCCTTCAGTAAACATTTCCAAAAATGTACATTTCCATTTAGTCATTTAGCAGACGCATTTATCCAAAGCGACAAAGGGGAGAACAATCAAGCTAAGAGCAACAGAGACCTAGTGTAACAATAAATACTACTTTACATAAGAAATAAAAAGTTCAGGAATTGAACTACTGTACAAACTGACAACTTCACACAAACAGTCAATAACTGGCTACAGTGTAAGTGTGTGTGTGTGTGTATATATGATTGTCATCATGGCTCACCAAGATGTGACAGCTATAGCTAAAGCTAGATCAGGGTTTCCCAACCCATTGGTGGGCCGCGGAGCACCATCCAGTGGGCCGCGAAAATGTTTCAGGTTTTTTTTTTTCCCACGAAGAACTGATTTATAGTTGAGAACAATATTAATTAGGGCTGTCAAAATTAACGCGTTAATCTATGAGATTATTGTGGCCGAGATTAATGCGATAAAATATTTTAACTCAACTTTGTTTACTTCAGGTGTGCATTGACACCTGACATGAAACCGCCGCATACCTGCAGTCAGTTAAATAGGAGAGACCGAGACGGTAGTTGAATATGGAGAGAGCAGAGGGATTGTTGGGCGGAAAATTTCTGTTTAAGAGTCAAAATGACAGAACAATCGACAAAACTAAAGTTGTATGTAGCATTTGTCAAGATGAATTTAGCGATTACAGAAGCAGCTCGTCTGTAAGTTATCACCTTAATGCAAAGCACCCGACAGAAAGCAGTCCCAGGTTAGATGGTCGCCAACCCACACTCCACGACTTCTCTAGGAAAATAACTAGACCAGTCCGTGAAAAGGTTGTCGGCCCATCAACATAGTTGAGGACGGTGGGCTGACTGAGGTGATCAAATTGCTTCAGGGGACAATTCTTATGATTTACCGTTGAGGGGCACCATTGTGTCTCGCATACATTCCTTGTATGACGGAGAGAGCACAAAAATGTCAGCTCCTCGAGCAAGCTGCCAGCGTCGCCCTTACTGGTGACTAGGCCTGAACAATTAATTGCATTTGCGATAAAATCGCGATATGATAAAACGATAAAACGTAATGATGGTGAATTTTGCACACAGTGTTTAAAAAGTGCATGCCTTGTGTTTATACTTACAATGACTTTGTTTAAATTCCTCCTCCGCCACCGATTTGTTGTTATTGTTTCTGTAATGAGCAGTTAAATAAAAATTCTGTGATGAGCAATTAAATAAGAATATTTTACACTAAATGTATCTAATATTGTGTTGGTCATATTTAAATAATTCATTACGTTTTGTTTGGAAAAAAAAAAGAGGATAAAATAAAAAAAATCGCAATCGGAATATTGGGGGGAAAAAATTGCAATTAGATTATTTTGCCAAATCGTTCAGCCCTACTGGTGACCACCGCACGTCAGTCAAGCAATGACAATTACCTGGGTGTCACAGCTAATTTTATTGACAATGTATGGAAATTGAGATCTTTGGTCGTGACCCGGAAGACGAAAGAGACGATACGTTGTCTCAACTGTTCATACTAATGACGTTTATTTATGAATATCCTGACGATCTGTATCACAAGCTTATTCTTGTTGACTATGAACAAACATAACAGAAGAGGTCCGAAGATATGAGTACCTTTACAACCCCTCCTTAAAAACGTATAAGGACGTTCAAATTACGATACTTATGTGGTGCCACTGTGTTGACAAAAACGTTGACTGCGACTGTTTGGACAGAACGCGCTAATTCACCGAACAAATACTTTCATATTAATTTCCCACCACTTGTTAGTCATGTCATCCATTCATATCGATGTGAATCAATCAATACTAATACATCTTTAACTGTGATGTGTTTTTGTTTCATTTCACAACGTATTTACTGTATAATCAACGATAGCAGGTGCCCGCTTGTAAACAGTCCACATTTTATTTGCTTAAAACACACAGCAGTACTGTCAAATCAGAAAGCAAATCAGCTGTCAAAGGGCTGTTACCTGACCAAATACCTTTCAAACTCGGTGATAGTATTCACAACTAATTTGTTACAAAATTACGTACAAAAGGAGAGCCCACCCGCGAAAATCATGTGTGCGCTAACAATTGTCTGGCGCCAGGTCTTGGGTAGGAGGCATGTTGTTCCGGGGATATTTAGTTAAATGGTCCGCAATTTTTTTTTTATTGGCTAAGTGGTCCTTGGTCTGAAAACGTTTGAGAAACACTGCTTTATAGACAATAACGATCATACACTCCCATTGCACTCAAACAACCACACTCAAACGAGGAGATATTGTATCAATTAGCCTATTAAGTACTGTATTTATTGATTGCAAAGAGTTCAACGTTACAGCAACATAACTTTGCTCCGGTCGCTAAATCTGATATATCCGTGTGCATCATCGCTCTCCCTCTCTCTCTCTGCCACACCCACCCTGTAACCTACGTGTTTATACATTATAGAAGCAAGACCATTATATTGTAACAAATCACGGAAGCGTGGTATATTTGTTATGGCTTTTTATTAAACACTAAAACACAACACACTGTCACAATGGCACGGGCTTTATGCCCTGGTGCAAGTTACCACGAACAGACTGTGCTACCGTCACCCACCTAAGCTCTGTCCCAACACAGAACAACGACATGTAATTAGAACGGTAAGGAACATATAGGGAACGTCGTTGAGCGCTAGTGCATCACATAGAGTATAACAGTATGCGCCCGCTGCACGGCATTACGGGGCGACTATGCCGGCACGTTATAATATTCTGGTTTAAAGTTACTGCTTGTGAAATCAGCTGTCACTCGGCTATTACCTGACCAATACCTGTCAAACTCGGTCATAGAAAAATATCATGAATGCATATTTATTACAATGGGGAAACTATAAAATCGGAGTAGGGACAACTAATGCCCAGCGTTGACGATGCAGATATAGAGCTGGAAACAGCTAAATGAGCTACAGCCCAAATGCAGTGAGCTTTATCAAGCCCTGGAAAGTTCGGCACATTTGCCCGTTTCCACAGCGTCTGCTGAGCGGTCATTCAGTACAATGGGGCGTCTTAAGACATATCTTACGAAGTACGATGACTGACAAAAGACTGACTGGACTTGCTCTCATGAATATTCACACAGATTTGGAAATCGACAGCGAAGAAGTACTAAAACAATTTGATGCAACTGGCAGAAGGGCAATGCGTTTTGGCTGTAACCCATTATTTGCGCGCGTGTGTGTGTGAATGTGCATGCGTTTCTCTCGCCTTTTATCTTTCACCTTTGAATAATGTAACTTATAAACACGTTGGCCCAGCAGAAACAAACAAACAACGCGATGGACAACCCAAGAGGCAACACGCATTTCTGGACCGATGAACAGACGCGATTCATGCTCAATCAACTGTTGTTGTTGGTAGTGGTGAAGAGGTCAAGCGGAAATGGCTGTATCACCACTAGTTGTAATGAAAACAGCGCCACCTATCGTATCGGATATGACATGCTTTCGACCAATGATTCGATTTATTCACTGCCATGTATATTGGGATAATAGCACTTGCCCCGAAAGATAGCATAGTCCGACTAAGCAAAGATTCGAATTATACCATCATGTAAACACACTGAGTGAGTCCAAACTTTATCTTCACACCTTTAGTTAAGAGCGGTCGTAAAAGACCTGGGTAACATCACACAGCCCAGAAATCCAGGGGAAATCATGACTCACACCCTTCCTCGCACACTGTGGTGCCGTTCATGGGTCGGCATATGATGGACTTGTTCTGTTCAATGGTATCACACCCGGAACCACAAGGTTCATTTTTATTAAGGGATTCCTTTCTCTCTCCCTATTTCTCTCATATTGTCTCTCACACACCTGTTAGATATTTTGTCACCTACTTGTATCATGGTAATTTCATCACAGTGCTCTCAAGTTAATGTTTGGTTACCTTTGGTTTCCTAATTAACGCGCAAACATACCTTCAAAGAAAGTAATCCAATTCAAGCGGAAAACCTGCAGTAACCCACTTTGTTACCCTGGAGAAGTCTGTCCCATTCAGGACTACCATTTAGTAAGTATGACTTGGTATTACACGAGAGGTTTTTTCTGATAGCCTATGCTATTTACCTGCGTTGTCAAAACATCGTAGCTGATTTTGCTCACACATATAGCCTATTGAACATGTAACATTAGGAAAAGCAATTAATACTTCCCAACACATTTCTACTAAACTAAACCCCCCGCAAACACGCAAGAGATTGTGATTTGTGAACCTTCATCCTGGAAAAAAATCTGACAGAATACTGTTCCAAATATTGCTGCAATCATAAGAAAAACAGGCTCACCTAAAGTTGCCAACAAAAGCAAAGAAGCAAAGCAGATCTCTTCCATCTTGATCAGGCGCGTACTTTCCCCCCTCAAATTGTCATCCACGCCTCACACGAAACACTGAAAACCCCCGTGATATTTCCTTATGTTCCAGAGAGCGCAAGTTATGTCGATATCCAAATACTTCTCCCGGACTTTAAATGCGACCTGCCGTTTATCCGTAGAAAATCCTCACAATAATACTTTAGTAATCCAACGCCACCGGCAAAGACCCACATGGTTCATGACTATACGTCTTCTGAACAACGCATGCACTGAGAACAGAACGGGACCCCGCAGCAGTCTATGTACAGAAGTGTGAGTGACTTAGAAGGTTCTCATTAGATGAAGGAAGGGACACGACACGGAGCTGTCTGTGAGCAGGTGAACCTCTCAGTAGCCCTACCCCAAAACCCCGCAGACAGTGACAGTGCAGAGACGTAACAGACACTAATTAAATCTCTCCAAGTATCTAGAGACATCATGCTGCATTCGACTACTCCAACTTTCATCATTATTCCCCTCAACGTCGTCTTAATGACTCATGCGTGCATATCAAGGGGAAAAAACAAAGCGTCGGTTAGTTCGCTTTAGCAGACATGATTTCATCTTTTGATTCCACGAATCGGAATGTCAGTTACTCTCCGCGTTACGGGATACACTGCTTTGATCCAATTTGCCCCTGATTTCCTTTTTTTTTTCAAGGACCCAGTCAAATTCAATCAAATAGTTTCGAGCAGCCCTTTTAAACGCAGCTTAGTATCGAACTGGAGTTGTGACCCATAATAGAAAACGTGTCAAACATGGTCCACACAACAAAAGGAACATAACTGATTTGCTGACAAACACTTCAACCGACTACTAATGTGCTAAAAAGTAACAATAAGTTACAGCAAGTAGGTTTTGTTTTCCAGTTGGTCAACACGATGAGAGCGATATTTCACAGTTTTAAAATGAAGTAAATGTGATGTATATTATATAAACGCACACGCCCAAAAACTGTAAAACTTCACTTACCAGTGACATAAACAATGATTAAGTGTCCAGCAGCGCCGGCTGAACCAGGACTCCTGTCTGGTATCTGCCATACTTTAACATTAGGATTTTCAGCAGTGATGTGCAGTTGTCCACGTCTATCAGTTTGCACCATGTGACTACGGGTGGCTCTTCACAGTATATCAAAGGGCAGTTGAGTGTTAGGGTGCTCATCTCTAGAACCTTCCAAACAGTATCCCTCCTGCTACGAACCTCTGGGAAGCATGTATTGTCTAAAGGGGGAATTAATGGTTACAAATGATTGTGTTCCACTGCACGGAATTTCACTGTTTTGTCAGCAGACAAATGTAAGTGTGTGAGAACTTATCCTTTCTCACTCAAACTAGGCAATGTGGCGTTAGAAAATTCACCTTTACTCTTTGGTTGTAATCCACCACATGAAGTAAATGTGATATGCAAACACCCGCCAAAAACTGTAAAAGACATAAAAACTTCACTTACCAGTGACATGGACACTGACCAGTGGCGGTGCGTCAATACAGGGCGGAAGGGCGCCGCCCCTCCTAAAAATTTTAGATGAAAAAAAAACAAAACATTATACACCAAACAATTAAAATAAGAAATGTACTGTGTTAACGCGTTACATGTGTGTGGGAGACCGTAAGCCCCTGTCAACAACCACTTAAATGTGACCTAATATAATATATTGCCATTCGTTATCACTGAGATAAGCCCCTCCTCCCTGGAGGGGCGCCGGCCAAATGGAAGTCAATGGGAGCTCTCATACTTTTCACATACATTTGAGCAAGGACAGCTTCTCATTGGCGGATGAAAGTTTGATCCTGGGGCGCAAAATTTTGCGCCCTAACCAATGACATTGTTTCTTATTTCAACGCGACTGGACTATTCGTCGAATCAGAGACCTTTATGATTCCCTCACATTCCATATAAATCTCACGTATCTACGAGAGCAACATAGCTACCAGAGACTTTGACTCTGTGAGTATGGCGACTGAAAACTCTGTGGTATCCCTTTCATGAAACACCTTTTAATCGATGATCAGATGTCGATAAGAAGAGACTGAAAGACATGGGACCCGAACGTCCGGATTTAAAAATGAATAATAGACTGTTTGAAGTTCTGTGGTGCATTTGAGTTGGCCCTGCGTGGTCATGATGAGAGCGAGAACTCGGATAACCCAGAGATATTCCGTGGCTTGGTGGACGTCGTTGGCTCACTTGACAGTGCACTGAAAGACCATCTCGAGAGCGCGACTGTGTTCAAGGGAACATCCAAAACAGTCCAGAATGAACTTCTTGACTGTATGCTGGCTGTTGTGAGGGAAAAGGTATTGAGCGATTTGCCAACTTGAAAGAGAGGAGGGCTACATTTCTTTACAAGTAGAGGGCCCTACTCTTGTCAAACACCAATGTAAAATGTGATATCTCTTTCTGAATCTCTTGTGCTCTAAACCTCTTTCATGTGAGGGTGTGGGCACCTGTTTTATTCTGTAAACCTCTGAAACCATTCTGCTCTGAACCTCTCATGCCCAAAGTTACAGTTTGTTGATGGGTTGTTATTGGATAGTGTTGAGCACTGTGTGTTCTTGAAATAAAGCTTTGTTTTCTTTAATATTCTACTCAAACTCTTTTCTTCTCATTGTGGAGTGCTATTTTAACTGCGCCCCCCCCCAAAAAAATTATTCACCAGCCGCCACTGACACTGACACTGATTGAATGTCCAGGAGCGTAGGCCAGGGGTTTTCAACCAGGGGTCCGTGGCCCTCTGGTGGTCCACGACGGCATTGCAGGGGGTCCGCGACATGAGCCTATGTTGATCAGTTCACTATTGAATTATTTTATTTTTATAAATTCGCTTTGATATTTCAACACATTTCCAGATTACTCTTGAATATCGTGAAAAATATTGAAGAAAATACACTGACAAGTGCTACAGGCGGAATATGTGCGCAGGGGGAGGGGGTGTGGCGATGGCGGTTAGTGATCTACCCTGATAACTGCAAATATTTAAGTGTTATAGGCAGAATATCTGTGCAGGGGGAGGGGGCGTGGCGACGGCGGTTACAAACACGCACGCGCGTGCAGGCACATCAGTGGGCCGCAAATTACTTTCTAGTCAGAATGGTGGTCCCTGGGACAAAACCAGTTGAAAACCCCTGGCGTAGGCTATCTATATCCATATAAACCACTGTCGTTCTTTGTTAGCTTTTGGATCTCCATATAGGATATAACAAGATTTCCTTCAGTGTCGGCTGCCATCTGTTGTCATATTCTAACATTAGGATTTTCAGCCAGTGATGTGCAGTTCTCCACGTCTATCAGTTTGCACCATGTGACAACGGGTGGCTCGTCACAATATTTCACAGGGCAGCTGAGTGTTAGGGTGCTCCTCTCTATTACCTTCTGAACAGTATCCCTCCTGACACGAAATTCTGGGAAGCATGTATTGTCTAAAGGGGGAATTAAAGGTAAAAAATTATTATGTTCAGAGGACACAGCGGAATAATACAAAAATGACCTTTTTCAGAAGGCTTTCATAGATTATTTTATACTACACGGAATTTCACTCTTTTGTCAGCTGAGCTTTTCCTTTCTCACTCAAACTAGACAATGTGGCGTTAGAAAATTCAGCTTTACTCATTGGTTGTAATCCACCACATGGAGAATTTTCAGTTTTCAAAATTGGTATCTATACTGTGTTTGATCGTTTATTGAAGTAAAGTGCTTCTGAATGCTTAGACCTCCCCGCAAGGACTCCATCATTAGCATTTTACACTTTAAAGTTTCATTAACTAAGTTTCATGAAATGGAATAATTTATCAATGAAACTGAACAGACATAATAATACTTATTATTAGGTATTAGTTTGTTCACGTTAGCTAATGAACTGAATAATAATTCAGGATATACAGCATAAGTTATTAGTAAATGTAACAAAACTTTTAACAGTATGTGATAATTAAGATTTGTTTATCATAAATTCATGATTTGTTCATGTTCATAACTATATCAACTAATGAGGAAACTTAACCGTTAGGTTTTCAAATTTGACCGTGATTGTGTGTGGCCTGCCTGAAGCAGTACAAATATATCATCTTGGAAATGAACAGTGACAACATGTGCACACAACTATGCTTGATACCACACTATAAAAAAATGTATGACCCAATCCTTTAATTCTTTTTTTAATGAGACATAAATTCAGTAGATCATTCAAATTCTCCCAAGACGCACCGTATAGTAAACGTTAAGCAGTGGGTTTGTTCAACTCACCTTCAGCATTGCCATCAGGGCAGATGATGCACCATAGCAAGAGAGCCAACAGGGTCTTCATTGCCGGCTGTTCCTTCATCCTCATGATTAGCTGTTCACTAAATGTACTTATAATATCACAATTCTACGTCTAGTTTAGGCTCGTTCAAGTGATATTATTCTCTGTCTCTGTTGGTCAGAGTGAAAGTGTTGAAATAAATCAAATTAGATAAAGACTTGGATAAAGATAAAGCCTGCCCCCCCCCCCCCCCCCCCCCCCCCACCCCCTTCTACCACCCTCTTTCGCTCTAACTGTCTCATCTCCCTCACACACACACACACACACACACACACCACACACACACATGTAACCCCCCCCCCCCCAACACACACACTAAAGCAGTCATTAGATGCACCACCTGTATGAGCAGACCACACATTGCATGGGCTGTGGTTTCCATTTTTTCCATCAAGGAGGGCTGAATTTTTCCCTCTCGCACATTTTCACAAACACACACACACACACACACACACAAACATACACACACACACACAACACACACACACACACACACAAACACACAAAAACACACACACAAGGGCCGTGGTTTCCATTTTTTCCATTTCATTTTTTCATTAGATGTACCACCTGTATGAGCACATCACCCATTGCATCGGTTGTGGTTTCCATTTTGTTAATTCAAGGAGGGCTGAATTTGTCTTTAGAAGTTGACAACAGCATATATGACGACTGCACAGGCAGCACAGACATAAACATACAGCAGTCAGTAGTGAAGACTAAGAGCTACTCGTGCTATGTATGGGTTTGAAAGAGATGTTGTAAATGATAAGGTACAGCATACGAGGAAAGACAAAACCTCATTGAGGTCATTAAGCCAGACACACTCACACAGGAAATCTCCCTTTCTCTAGGCCCCCTCATACGACCTAATTTGCTCTCATGCTTATATTCTGAGAATGAGAGGACCACGTGTGTGTGTGTGTGTGTGTGTGTGAGAGAGAGAGGGAGAGAGAGATTATATTTGTATACAGTGTGCCCAACTCAATGCTTGTGTGCTTTAGCTTGCCTATTGAATGCCCCATTCTAATACATATGATTGTGAATAACTACATTGAATTATACTGTATTGTTACATGGGTCTGAGTAAAACCTTGACAGCTTAAACAGGGCATGTTTAATTGTACTGACTGAACAAATTGAGCAACGCAGTGCTTGATAGTGACCTGTGTGTGTGAGTGTGTGTGTGTCGTGTGTGTGTGTGCGTGTGTGTGTGTGTGTGTGTGTGTCGTATGTATGTATGTGTGTGTTAGTGTATGTGCGTGTGTGTGTGTCGTATGTATGTATGTGTGTGTGAGTGTATGTGCGTGTGTGGGTGTGTGTGTCGTATGTATGTTTGTGTGTGTGAGTGTATGTGCGTGTGTGTGTGTGTGTGTGTGTGTGTGTGTGTGTGTGTGTGTGTCTGGGTGTATGTATGTGTGTGTCGTGTGTGTGTGTCGTGTGTGTGTGTGCGTGTGTGTGTGTGTGTGTGTGTGTGTATCGTATGAATGTATGTGTGAGTGGATGTGCGTGTGTGTGTCTGGGTGTATGTGTATGTGTGTGTGTGTGTGTATGTGTGCGTGCGTGCGTGTGTGTGTGTTACAACCACGTGTGTAGCTCCGCCCAGGTTGTGCTACCCCTGATTGCTAGATGAGATGCACCTGCCCAGGTGATCAAGCAGCAGATAAAGACTCCAGTTTCCTGCTGCAGGGGAGAGGCTTCTAGCTTGGGGACTGCTGGTCTTGCTGTCTCTTAGCCTGGGATTTTGTTGTACAGCTATATTTGTCTTGTAGTTGTTAAATGATGTTGTATTAATAAATCTCATGGATTTGGTACTTTTTAGTAGTTGTTTTGGGTCAGTGGTGGAATGTTTGTTCGCCCCATAGGGCCACTAAAGTTGGGGCGTAACAATTGGGGGCTCTTCCGGGATTGAACATCCATGAGGTAAATGTTTGAAAGGTTTTGTGAGTGGCTAATTGCCTTTGTGTTGAGTAGTGGTCATCTTTTTGTTAGATCATTTGTTGTTGTTTGTTAAGTGCTTGTGACTGGTAAGTTACCTGAGTGACCTGGAGTTTTGAGAGCATCCTGATTAGATAGCCGTTGGGCAAGACAATAGAGTCTTGCCACTTTGTTATTTTGCCTTTTTTATTTTTGGTGGTATATGTATTGGGTCTGCTGCCTGCTTACAGAGCTCAACGTTTAAAGGAGCCTCCCGGGGCGCCACTGAAGACTAGCTAGGCTAGTTAGCCATCTTGTTAGGCAGGTTGGGGTGCCTCTCTACAGGTCTAGTCCAGTCATTTGCACTTTGCACAGCAACGGGTTGATCTTTCAGTGACTTTCTACTTGTTGTTTGGTCATTTTTGTCTTGTGAAGCTGTACATTTGAAGTAGTATTCAGAGCAATGACTTGTGGTGCGTGACCTTTGAGTTGTGGATACGGCACTCCACATTTGTTGGGTCACTGTTTGGTTGCAGCTTAGGTGGAAGCTGGCAACATTTTGTTTGTAGTGATGGCTACTGTGTGACCCATTTGTGCGTTGTGGTTGTTGCAGTGCACGTTTGATAGTGCCACTTGTGTGTTGATGCTCTTACATGCTTGAATTGCAGCTAATCCGTTGTGTTGTGCCCTTTTTGTTTGTTTGGAGGTGGTCGCTCCAGAGATCAGTGGACCTTGGATTGGAAGGCCACACCCACCACATAAGGTCACTTTGTGTGTTGCTGGTTTCTTGCATCCATCACAGTAACTTGTGTATGTGGTTGAAGACCACGTGGTGTCCATTTTGCCATTTTGTGTCTTGTGGGAGTGGGACCCACTTTGTATGGCTACCTGTTTGTTTGGCTGCTATCTTTGCATCTAGTAGCAACAGCTTCGTTGGCCCTTTTTGAATGAACTTAGACCTTGTTACACTTTGTCTGTCGTGTGTGTGTGTGTACGCGTGTGTGTGTGCGCGTGTGTGTGTGCGCGAGAGAGAGAGAGAGAGAGAGAGAGAGAGAGAGAGAGAGAGAGAGAGAGAGAGAGAGAGAGAGAGAGAGAGAGAGAGAGAGAGAGAGAGAGAGAGAGAGAGAGAGAGAGAGAGAGAGAGAGAGAGAGAGAGAGAGAGAGAGAGAGAGAGAGAGAGAGAGAGAGAGAGAGAGAGAGAGAGAGAGAGAGAGAGAGAGAGAGAGAGAGAGAGCAAGATAAGCAGAGATAATGTTAACAGCTGAAACAACATTTACTTAGTTGTGAGAATTTTAAAAACTTACATTAAATCTTTCACAGGCCAGTGCTATTAACAATATGTAAAGCATAATATATAGTCCACTGGTCAGCTGCACGGCGGGGTCCTGTTCATCCTAGGGTTATTTTCTGATACTGACCGGTGAACTACACATTATCCCACTTATTATACATTACTACTTTACAAATGCCACACTCTTATTTATTTTTATGTTACATTTTCACTTATTATAAGCACCATGTGAAGCAGGCTAGCCCATCTTCATAAGTAGTTCAAAAGTCAAATCTTCGCTGCCTAGGTTTTATAGGCTGTTTGGTCTACGTGAACATGAACATCCTTTCTACATTTTGGTCTGAACCCAAACCGAACTGCCAGGCCCCGCCGGGTCCCATCGGGCTCAGGTTCAGCTTTCCATCCTCTAGTGTGTGTGTGTGTGTCTGTGTCTGTGTCTGTGTCTGTGTCTGTGTCTGTGTCTGTCTGTGTGTGTGTGTGTGTGTGTGTGTGTGTGTGTGTGTGTGTGTGTGTGTGTGTGTGTGTGTGTGTGTGTGTGTGTGTGTGTGTGTGTTTCTCTACCACTATTATTTGGTGACTCAGAAGTGCCATCTTGTGGCTCAAGCGTGCCAGACATGCACGCTGAAGTCTCATACATAACAATTTCACCACGAGACTGAAATGTTTATTAGTGATCTAAGTACTTGTAATTGTAAAAATAAAAACAGGAGGGCCTTGATCAAATGATTTTTCACCCCAACAATACTTTTTATTCTGAGATGAGCCGCATTTGAGGTTGGTTATAAATCGATAAGGATATCAAGGGAGGCAATAACATGCACAGAACATTAATACAATTGCAGTGCTAATGTGCTAAACACATAACCTTTATAAACTGCCTGTAAGCGTACTACGCTAGGCTACACAGTGGCACATAGCATCAGAACACCATAGGCCCAATCACACACTTCACAAAATGGAGGTCACCATGACAGTACCTACAGTTAATAATGCTTCATCCAATAACAGTTAAGAAAAAATACAAAACCAAAAATAATTGAACAGTATTATAAGTTCATTAGAGAAATTATTTAATATTCAAAGGTGTGCTAAACTTGACAGTCATTACAGGGGCTGACTTGTCCATCATTCAGCTGAAAGAACTCTTGATTGGATATTCTCTGCTGTGGAATACATCACCACAGTAAAAAGGTCCTGTGGTGTCTTGTCCTGTCCAGTTTTAAACAATATTAGGATGATTAGATGAATCACAAATGGTCTCAAATCAAATACAAGCAATGTGTGGAGGGCCTCTCCTTTCATGCATACCCGATATTAATTCAGGGTTAATTCTTAGTTTGAACTTTTATATTATATTTTAGTTTGAATTTAATATTGATATTAAATAAAAAATATTTTCATTAAATATTTTCTTTTTCAGCTTTACCAGGAGATGTAGTTGTGCGGACTTCATTTCTGATTGATACGCTGAAAGGCAAGCATTAAATGTAAAATAATATTTATAATTATACATTAACATGAATAGCTCAGGTTCTGACAGTTATAAAACAAACCTTTAAAGCAGGGGTGGGCAATTAATTTCCCCAAGGGGCCACATGAGATAGTGGGACTGTTGTGAAGGGCCGGACCAATAGGCTGAACTCAATTCTGCTCAATATAAGTTGTATCTCTTTATAAAAAAAACCATTAAATTGTATGGTTTTGATTAACTGCTACTGGTAAGAGTAGATGTTACATTTAGGCTATAAAAAAAAATTGGTGCAGGCATAGTAAAAACGCCAACATTATTTAATCAACATTCACCTAAACGATTTTGAAAATGAGCATGTTTTTGCAGTATTAAAGGTGTTCCCAGACGATCAATACACATGGCACACACACACACACACACACACACACACACACACACACACACGAGAGCAAGCTTGCAATGCGATAGTATAAGTTTACAAATTAATAGTAATATCAATTTTTTCAGCGCAAATGGTCGCAGGCACGCACACACGCACAAATGTAGGCCTACGTAAATAAAAAATATCCCCCCTTATTATACGGTTACTTGCCAAAACAATAGAAGACATTTCTCCAAAATAGCTATTTTTAAGGATTTTGTTGCCGTTTAGTTCTTCACGCAAATGCAAAGCAACCCACCTTCTGACATCAAGTTTCAATGACTTTCAGTTACGTTAAATGACCGGACTACTTGCGTTGCGGAATGATATGAAAGATGTGAATTAGAAGCACAAAACCCGTTGCCAATGACAGCAGTCATACATATTTCGCAGCAGTGAATTTATAGACCTGCCAATTTTGGGATGGCCCATTCAAATCAACGGAACTTTTTGGAACATTCTGAAGAGCCGTATAATAAGTACAGGTATTTACGTTTGATTCCTAATTTACAATTGACCTCCGCGGGCCGCACAGGGACAGCCAACGGGCCGCACTTTGCCCAGGTCTGCTTTAAAGGCACAGAAGAAAGAAAAAACATTGTGTAGCCTGTAGTCAGAGCTGTAACTCACGTTTGCATCCATGTAGACTCAGGAAGGAGATCATCATCCCCAGAAAGAGAAGGGTCACTATGCCCCCACAGATGTACACATAAGAGAGCCACTCCTGGTCTGGATTAGTAATACCTGTGTTTGAGGAGGGTAACAGAGGTAAAAGTTTTGTCTTTTTGTATTTATTTTTAGTAATACACAGAAAAATATGTTCAATGCCTTGTGCTATTGGTTGGGGACTTCCCACAGCAGTCAATCCTCTCACGAGCCAGTACTCATGGCCAACAGCCTAACCTAACCAACATACAGTAACAACTGCCCAACCATAGATACTGAGCAGCAGGACACAACGACAACAACAACAAAGCTGCCTTCGTGAGCATTTTACTGGGGTTTTTAAGTAGGCAGCTCCTTCTTTAAAGAGTATGTAGCAGGACGGATTTAAGCTGACGTCACTGCGCCGTCTGTTAACTTCTCCCCGTCCGTCTAATTTGCCAGGATTAGGTGACACTCTGTCAGTCTGTACAGCCCCTATAAATGAACAATGAGGTGCCATATTGGCATGCGTCGTATTCCACGGTACCTGTGGCGTCAAGCTCAGGTCCACCAGGTTGTGGAAGCTCTAAGCTTTATTTGGTTGGGTTATCGTTCCCAGCTGTGCACCTGTATTACTTCGAGTTGGATCATACGCTCGTTGTGCGTTACATACAGGTATTTATAGGTCCTTGCTCTACTCACTCCCTTTTGTTGCTCTGTTTAGCTAGCGGACGCATAGTCGCAGCTGCCTGTCATCCTGCGTTCCTTGCCGTTGGATGCTTGGTAGGTTACCTTGCTGTTCCTTTTTATATTTATTACTAGTGTTGTGTGGCGGTAACGTTTCATCTCTCCCATAGGAATTGGCCTGGGTGGGTTGACGCCGCTGCTGTTTTGCTGCTAAGTTTTGCTTAGAGTTACTGTTTGCTGTTCGTTTGGCTTCAAGTCTCGTCCTCCTT